>NC_057814.1:253406506-253424943 GCF_018294505.1 Triticum aestivum | reverse complement strand
TGGCTTGTGGAGGGGGCAAGTGCGGCGAGGGCGGCTCCCATGTCCATGGCGGACACGGCGACGGCGGCGGCCGTGCGCGGAGATGAGAGGGGCGCGGGGTGGGCCGGCGGCCTGGGCTCGGCCCAGCGCGGGCGCGCGCGCAGTTTTTTTTTAATGTTCCGCGGAAAATAATTCACAGAAAAAAAATAAAAATCAGAAAAATATAAAATAAATTTTCCCCGTCTAGTTAGAAAATCTAGAATAGGGTGAACATTTTTTTAACACAAAATAAATATTTTGAAAAACATGCAGTATTTTTAATGCAATAAAAATAGCAAATAAAATCCAAATAATTCCAATAAATGATTTTAACATTTTTCCTCCAGTATTTCAATTGTTTTGGAGAAGTCATATTTTCTCCTCTCGTTTATTTTTAGAATGAAATATTTTTCCGGAGAGAAAATAATTAAAACCAAAATCCTCGTCTTATTATTTGATGAAAATCAAATATGAAAATTTTAGAAAATCCCCAACTCTCTCCGAGGGTCCTTGAGTTGCTTAGGATTTATCGAGGATTTGTCAAAATGCAATAAAACATGATATGCAATGATGATCTATGTATAACATACCAAATTGAAAATTTGGGATGTTACAAAAACACCGGTGGCGCCCACATGTCGGCCTAAGAGTCCTTATTCTTTCTTTATTGGAGAGCCCGGCCTTTTTTTCAGGATCTTTTGAGAGCCCGGCCTGAGAGTCATAATTGACCTGTTTGGCATTGCGTTACTACTCGGCCCATATTCAACGACACCTCACTGGCCCAAACAAGTGTACATCATCGAAAATACACTGAGCTCAAATTATATAACTTGAAAAAAGGAGATATACTCTGAACACTGGAGAATGGTGATGCCCTCATTTAGCCCACCAGTAGTTCGAGACAATAAACAGTTCAAAACAACGATATATACAATATTCAAACACTAACTAGTGACTACTACTGACATAAACAGCAAGACATGATAGTTCATAAGAAGTCTTGCTACACCACCAAAACGCACCCATCTGCAGCACTCAGACTCTCGTGATCCAGACGAGAATGACATTCTAAACAGAAGCAACTATTACATAGTAAGAGTGACATAGACGAGGATGACCAAATGACAAGGAATATGCATAACAAAAGAAAGAACTACCCATCCAGAACCAGCAGCAAAGACAACAAAGTCATTCGAAGAGATGATCCAACACCATCCTAATTTGCAGCCCCGCTTCAGCGACCAGTGATCCGGAGACACCAGTACTCCACCCTTTCGATGCAACAGCCCAATTACCTATCAACCTGAAGGCTTGAACCACATCACTGCCTGTCGTAATTGAGACATCCAAGGATCAAAGTTAATCCGGATGCCTTTGTCATTCTCACCTTCTTTTGGCTGCAGGCTGTATCATTGACAATCAGGGGAGTTTGCTCCCGAACTCCTAGGGCTCGCCGTGTAGACATAGTTTTCCATAGCAAACAGAGCCTCTCTGCCATCAAGGTCCTTGCCAACGGTGATCTCCTGGTTAATCGGATAATTGAGTCCGAGAAACAGAGAGTGTGAACCAAGGCTGTTTACCCGCCTCCAACTAAAAAATCCTAAAGGCCCCAACAAGCTGGTATCCTACTCATAGACGTAACAGCCACTGTCCGGATACTCACGTATTACACAGTGCTTGTATACAGTGGGGTTTTGCAATATAACTTTTCTGGCTCGTGTGTCCGAATGATCATCAGTCTTTTGTCGTCGTCTAATCGAGCGACGAACCAGTTGTGCTTCCCTGTTTTTGGCAAAGGTGGTGTGATTACAAAGGGCAGTAACTGTAGGGACACTGCATCATATCAAAAAGGACAGGCATTGTTAATGTAAGATCAGTATTGTTCAGAGTATGAGTAGGATAATGCAAGAAACAGCATTGATATGTCCCTGTTGGAACTGGGAGGAAAATACAGGGAAATGTATACTGGGTTCGAAAATATAGAAGTGCCATGCATGGTTATACTCATGTTATCTCGCAATCGATTCTTCACAGGAAACTACCATGTCATGCATGTTATGTACTCCCTCCGTTCCCAAATATTTGTCTTTCTAGGCATTTCAAATAGACACAACATACGGATGTATGTAGACATATTTTAGAGTGTAGATTCACTCATTTTGCTCCGTATGTAGTCACTTGTTAAAATCTCTAGAAAGACAAATATTTGGGAACGGAGGGAGTAATCATGTTCTGTCCTCACAAACAAATTCTTCAAGGTAACTAACAGACCATGCATTGTTATATACTCGTGTTCTGTGGGCAAAATTTTTGTGAGGATATTATTCTAGCCATTGATTGCTGAAGGGCGAATATAGGTATGTACACATGGTAAGCATTGCAGGGTTTCACTACTTCCAAATATAGAGTTCTCCATATGCACATTTACTTCCCTAATGTATGGTTAGATGAAACCAACAGTGTGGTGCATGTTTCTACATCATGAAAATGAGGAAACTAACATGGCCATTGATACACACTCATATTTAGTAGTAGTATATAGATTACTGTAAAATAAGGATAATATCCATATATTCCTAACCGTTTGATTATTCAGGGTACAAATTGGCTGTAATGACATGGTCACAATCGCATGAATTAACTCATTCCAAATATAGCTGATTTACGGCGTCTCTAATACATTGCCATAGTTCTACTCAAATTCTGCTCAAATAGGGATATGCCAATCATCACAAAAAGTTCAAACAGTGTCATGGCGTCATCATTAACATGAGACGGAAACAACTTACACGCGCCGTCCCAGCAATACGTGGTGCCATATGCTTTGTCGATCGCATAGGTGGTGCCATTGTGTTCAATAGCATCACAGAAGTGTGTATCAGCTTTGACGATGATCCACTGCGAGCCGAGTTGTCTCCAGCTAAAGAAGGCACCGGCGTAAAGATATGCGAGTCCACGGTCGAACAAGGCAATTAGCTTGAAGTCTGCGTAATTCGCATGTCGTGTGGGCACTTGGCAGATTACAAGCTTCTGTAAAACAAGGTCCGTCCAACTGACGTAGTAATCTAGATGACTTGGACCGCAATGGTAATACTCTATATAATCCAACGGAGGAAGGATAATCTCATGGGAGGTCTGGAAGTTCACAAGCACCAACTTTTTACCGTCTTCTCTGAAGGCAGCCATCCAGTGGGAGTTCATGCCGACCCAGTACATACCTGCCAAGAAGTTTCGGGCGATGGTGATCGGATCGATGTCGAGGGAAATGATGTACGGCGACCCACTACATACCTGCAAAGAAGTTTCGTCTAATGGAGATCGGATTGAAGTCGAGGGGCATCATGCACGCCTCCGTATCATGGTGAGCCAATCTCGCAAGACCAGATAGCAGCAAGCAGGGTGTCTTGAAAAGCTTAGGCCTCGCTTCGACGATGGCCATGTGCATGTCCCTCGAGCATGCAGCCAGCCGCAGGGCGCTCAACATATCCATACACGAACAACAGAGGTCGAGGATGTCACTGGGGAGATTGCTCCAATCGCGGCTCATATGGATGCTGCGCAGTTCGCGTTCGGCCATGGTGGAGTTTGGAAGGGGGCTTGATTTACGGGGGAGAAGGATGTCGGTGCTGGAGCGTCTAGCGAGGGAATAGTGGTACTGGGGGAGGCGAGTGAGGCGACGGTACACGGGGACACAGTGAGATGGAGAGGGAGACGGAGAAGGAGATGGAGATGGAGTGGTGCTATGGGAGCGGAGAGGGAGACGAGGCAAGGCGCCAATGTGCTGTACAGCGGCGGTGACAGACTGCATAGTGCACAGGGTGAGGCTGACTTTGGTAACCCGAACACGCCGCCTGGACTAGTGTCAGGCGCAGGGTGTTGTCACTTCACTGTGAGGACCGGATGAATAGTATTTTGACCATCAAGTCTACTCCCTCCGTCTAGGTGAGTAAGTCATCTTAGGTTGTGCGCCGTGACCAAGGAGGAGGGGAAAACGAGAGACCTTAATGTTTATTTGCTAATTAATAGCATCGCATGCAATGAACTAACCACTGCATGTTGTGTTTGGTAGTCTCAAGTCATTAAAAGCTTGCACACCCCTCATCTCTTATTGGTTGATATGTCAAGAAACAAGAAACAAGATAGAAATTAATGCACCGTGCCTAAGTGTTTTGGGATTATTTGGTTTTCGTAAGATGACTTACACACCTAGACGGAGGGAGTACCACAGTTGTACTACTACTACTACTACTAGTAGTAGTAGTAGGAACATGAGTACTCCAGTATTGTATAGCGGAAATAGGTCTCCCGTGCTAGCATGCATGTTCACTTCATCGTTCAGGTATCATCCATATTGCGAGCAGAACCAAATTCTCGTGCATGCCCAATCAACGCCCTGCCGTGATGCATGCAGTGGTCGTTCTGGTGCATCAAGGACGGCATGCAGATCGTTCCACACTTGAGAAGAGGAAAAATGGGAAGGTAGAACGCAGCAGGAGAGGAAGAGAACGCTGGCTAATGAGGCTGGGAGGGGATCAAGCAGGAAGTTAATGCTCCACGCCTAAAGGTTTTGGGAAAACCTGATTTTCATAAGGTGACTTATACTCACCTAAAAGGAGGGAGTATTCCTTAACCAGAGAATGTTGTGTCTCCCACTCACGCGCTCAAAAAAAACTACGACACATTTTTTTATCTGTTTGCATAGGTCCCACCTATCAGGAAGGATGGGCACGTACACGAACAGGTACGACTCATCAGTCTACCCGCATAGCCTTTTCGTTTAGTCTACCTAGCCATCTAATCAACTGCCTGCACACCACTTCTCCCATGTACTTCTCCATCGGGAACCGATTCTCCTCGGCTTCTTCACCTCCCCTTCGTCTTCATTTGCATCCAAACCCCACTGCGTTCACATTGTTTTAACCTCTTTAAATAATCATCTACTACTTCAGTTAGACTAGCCATCTAATCCTAATTCTCCAAACCATAGCCCTCCGTTCCAGCAGTTCCAAATGGCGAAAGAGATCGAGATGCAGGTTTTTAGCGTCCAACATGTCCTCGTCGAAGGCTCGATGCACATAGTTGCCACCGTCACCATCCACCCAAGGGTTGTTCGGCAGTGGATCAACAATGTATCCAACTCCCTCGAAAAGGTAGAGACGAGGGTCATCGGTCTCGACGCAGAGTACACTGAGCGTGCCCCTGGGAAGATCCAGCGCGCCGCCGTCCTTCAGCTGTGCCTCGAAGATGATGTTTTGGTGTACCACATCATACACTCGCCCTCCATACCAGGTGAGCTTCACGATTTCTTGTCTCGGGAGGACGTATACTTCTGTGGGGCAGCCATCAAAGGGGACAAACAGAAGCTGGAGCCGTACAACCTTGATTTGAAAAGCATCATTGACCTACAAACCAGAATCAAAATTCCTGTAGAAGATTGTGATAAACAGACACCATCCCTATTCGACGTAGCAAATTTTGTGCTCGGTACAAATCTTCAGAAGGGTGACGAGACGGTGGCATTAAGGTCGTCTGGATGGGAGAATTATCCCTTGACGTACGAGCGGATAAAATATGCTACCCTCGATGCCCGTGTGAGTTTCGAGATAGCTGCAAGGTCCAAAGAGCTTGTTGCGAAGCTGTCTCCCACAGAGAATGAGAACAAGAAGAAGAAGAAGAAAAGGCTGCACCAGCAAGACGGCATTATGGATGGATGAACTATTTCATCTCTTGTAAAAAAAATATTCCCTCTTGGTGTATATTGATATAGATGGACTATTTCGATGGTGTGCATGTCTTTGGAACAGAGTAGTAGCGTGGGTCCGCTTGACTATAAGGAACTATTTATCCGCATGTATAGCTTTCTCTGCTACTCCTTCCAGTGATCGGTATGCAGTGCATGTGTCCGTACACATGACAACTTGTCCATGGAAGTTCAACTACGGCGATCATCACGTTTCATCTCGCGATTCCCACGACGCCTCTCCAACCCACGGCACCACGCCCCCCGACGTGCGCCTCACCCCTCTCGGCCGCACCGCCCCTCTGCCTTTGTGTGCATGACATGTGGGCCACCTAAAATGCGGCGAGCATCAAATTTCTACCACAGCCACCCACGATTCCCACGATGCCGCTCGAACCCATGAAACCACATGTCCCCCGACCTGCGGCTCACCCCTCTTGGCCCCACTGCCCCTCTGCCTACGGGAGCATTACATGTGGACCAGTCACCTATCGGTTCCACATGTTATTGACTCAAAGGTAGGTGTAGTAAGGCGCTGAAGCTCAGTCCCGACGGCCCTAAGAGGGAAATGTAACTCCTGCGCTAGGGCTTGTGGTGCTCCCGCAGCACAACTCGTGCCAAACTCGAGATTTGTTTCTTTACTATACATGCACGCAACGATTTAATGGACATTGTAATCTCAACATGTGATGGGGAGCTCTACATTTGAATTTTGAAACTTATAAAATGAAAAGATTCAAAACAAATAAACCGGGAGAGAGGGAGTATATCGTAGGATGTGTCCCATACAAAATAAGTCCCCTGGTTTGTCACCTCGAAGATGCGGTTAGAAAGGAGCACAGCGTCTTCCTACTCGTACGGCAACAAATCGGCCGCAGACAGCATGGTCCGCCTTTGACCGCCATGTGCAAGGTTCGTGCTATCTTATTCAATCTCACCGTGGTTCCATCGTACCAATTCATGCGGTGGCCCGTTGCATGGCTGATCCCAATGTTGGACAAAGGTTCTACGGGAACGGTGTCACCGTTGTAAATGTTGTGCAAATTGATGTTGGTACCCTCCCGTACATATGCAAGCCAATCTCCACTCGCACCGAGCCTAACCTGTGAAACAGTGGGCAGGGGGAGAATTAGGAAATGGACACGGAAGTAGTCTTTAGAATGCATTTACTACGTGATCAAACTCATCTTACCTGCTCATCGGAGGAAATCCGAGTGCCCCTCCACGTCGGCATCTCAAGGGGCGTCAACTTGCAACTACGGCCACGCCGCGCTGGAGAGACCCCCAAGGAAACATCCTCGTGCGTTCCACGGAACATCAAGATGCATTTGTATGAGTAGTTTATCTTGTGAGAGAAAAGGATGAACGAGGGAAGGCCTCTAGAGATAGAGATGGACACTACTACTACCAATGTGCTAGCCCGTGCGTTGCAATGGATCCAAAGTAGTAGAATAATACTTGTTCACGTGCTTGAAATATAAACACTCTAGTTTTGATATACATGTGTCAGCAGACATGACAACTTGTCCATGGAAGTTGAACCACGGCGACCATCACGTTTCTTGTTTCTACCACTGCAACACCCACACGCGATTCCCACGACGCCGCTCCAACCCACGGCACGACGTCCCCCGACGTGGACATGGATCCTCTGACGTGGCTATCACTGCCTTGCCCTGCCTTTCCTTCGTTGACAGGTGGGACCCACGCTTATGGGTCCCACATGTCAGTGACAGAATGGTAGGATTGTTCGCGTCAGGGGATCCTCATCCCCCCGACGTGCCCCTCATCCCTCTCGGCCCCACCGCTCCTCTGCCTTTGTGTGCATGACATGCGGGCCAGCTGAACTACGGCGACCATCAACTTTCTACCACAGACACACCCGATTGGACGCGGTTTGCCTGCTCCGCTGCTGTGCTCCGATCCGTACTCCCGCACCATCGAATTTTCATCCAGCGGCTGTGACACATTTCGTCCCGGGCATCAATCCTCAGCTGGAGTACTTATGTACTACAGGTAGTACCCACCGGTGTGGCCATCTACGCCTCGTAACGCCCCGACGCCCAGCTATGGCACCCTTGCCACGGCCACGCCACCACGAGCCGGTTCATCTCGAACGAGTGAGTCGCGAACCACGCCACCACCATGAGAATGACATGTGGGCCAGCCGCATTTAAGGTCCGCATGTCATTGACTCATAGGCTGGGCACTAAGCCACTGGAGTTCGGTCCCGTGAGCCCCGAGAGGGAAATGTAACTCCTGCGGCAGGCCTTGTTGTGCTCCCGCAGTACGAGCTCATGCCAAAACTAGAATTTGTTTCTTACTACTACCAACTAGTACTAGTAAGGTACACGTGCATTGCACGCATGAGATTCTGGTGGTTTGTGCATTATGCTTCTACATGTGGAGCTTTCTGGATTCTAACATGTGGCAAAATCTGGTGGAATGTAAGGTTAGGCAAGTTTGATTAACTTAGGTGAGTGTTTGGTTCAAGCCACACCTTAGGCAAGCCACACTAAGGCCCCACATGACATACACACAAAAATGTGGCAAGATTCCCTTAGGCTTGCCAACTTGTGGCTCTCATTTTGAAGAACTAATAACTTGGCCTAAGCTTAGTTGTGGCAAAGTTAGTCATGAATTAAGTTCAACCATGGAGTCTTCTAGATTATACATGTGGCAGAATCTGGTGGATGATATCTAACGGCCAGTAGTGCTCGGATTTGCCATCTTTGTACCGTCGGATTGGCTTCATCCAACGACCAACTTTCAAAGTTTTTCACACACTATATAGGGGGTATAGATATAGATGTGCCGGTCCGTTGCAATGGATCCAAAGTATATCTATTTAGTGGAGTGCACTCTAAACACATTATCTATTTATTTTTCTCTAACCTTCCGTAGCCATGCAACCAAGCCACATAAGCTTCATGGGTGCCCCCTACATCATATTATTCATACTACGTTGATTGAAAAAAAGATAAATCACCCAAAACAAGATCTTCCCGTTTTTTGTTCCTACGATGTTGTGCCGTGCACGTACCTACTAGTTGTATAGTGGTAGTACTAGTAATATAGTATTAGGAGTACAAACTTGGTACTAGTAGGAGTAGTACTAGTACGGAATGCTCCTACTCTATCAACGAGCCCCGTCTGACACCAAATTTCTTGGCTTCCGTGCTACAGCTAGATCTTCCCCTTGTTTCTGTTTCCAACCCGGCGGCGGGCGGGTCGTCGGTTTGCTCAACGGCGGTCCCACATGAAAGTGAAAATGCTAGGCAACACGCCGTCCCTAAGCTATGTGTCGTGCCGGACGGGCCGTGTTGTACTCCCGATTCCCGGGCGTGTGGGGGTACGACGCGAACGCGGCAGGCCTTTTCCTTTTACCAGCAATGTGCCCGTGCGTTGCGACGGATCCAAAGTAGTAGAATAGTAGTATTTGTTCACAAACTTGAAAGAAATCACTAATGTTTTGATATACTCCTAATATATTACTCCCTCCGTACCTAAATATTTGTCTGTTTTGAGATTTCAAATGGACTATCACATACAGATTATATAGACATATTCTAGTGTTTCTAGCAAGATGCCAGCGCGTTGCACGAAGTTGATGGAAAAGGTAAGCACAACTTATAAATTGACGGATGGAGTACTAGTTACAGTGATGCATATAATTAAGCAAAGGGATCGCACATGTCGGTATTGACTGGAACGAGAATGCAACAGCACAATAAGAATTAAGGCCACGATGACGCGATCGCAGTGGTGGTTACAGAAGGCAAGAAGAAAGATGGATCCACGAACATACGACCTCCTCCTCCTCAACTTAGTGCGCCGGGCCACCGACCGATGGCTAAGGAGCGGCGGCTTTTGTGACGAGGTCGAGGTGCTTCTCAGCAAAGGCATCCAAGGCTTCCAGCCGGTTGAGGAAGGCCAACGTCGTAGTGTTCTCACTGGCCTTGTAGATACCTATGTACAAGATTTGCTCATACATGTGGATGTGTAGGTCGACGAATTCTTGCAGGGCGAGGCGCCTCGCAGCGAGCGTGACCTCCAGGTGGACATTCTTCGTGGCATCGGCGGGCAGTCGCAGGGCCACCAGTGCTTGAAAGAGGTTCCAGCCATGGAGGCCGATTAGGGTGGCAGGCAATGAGGAGCCCGGGCGCGCGGGCTGGAGGAGTACGGCGATGTCGTCCGCGAGCTTCTTGAGGACGGTGAACTTGTTGCTGGTGGCAACGATCATCTGGTCCAACTGAGAGTCGTAGTTGGCGTCGACGGCGGCCATCCACCAGCCGGTCTCCAACACCGTCTGGAGACGACCCTCGGCGCCATGCCGCAGGCCGGCGTCGTGGACCATCTGGTGCAGCCACTGGCCGCTCACGCGCATCGCCGCCATGGGTCTGGAGTGAGCTCTTTTGTGCTTAGTGTAGGTGCTTAGGCAAATTCTTAGGTGCGTACGATGTGGTAGATGCATTGGAATGGAGGGGCGCCTTTATATGAGGGCAATGAGGGTAAACTGTGTTGCATTCACATCGTGCAGCCTCTTTTCCCGGACCTCCTCCCATTACTTCCCTCATGCATTAATTGAAGGAGGATGCATTGGCCATTCAACATATCGGGAACCGCTACTCCCTCCCTCGTCTGCATTAAAGCCGTATCGGGAACTGCGCCGCCCGCTGTCAAATCGAATACTCCCTCCGTCTAGGTGAGTATTAAGTCATCTTACGAAAACCAAATAGTAAACACATAGGCGTGGTGCATTAACTCTCACGTTGTTTCTTATTTTTTGACATAAATAGAGGAATCAACCAAGAAGAGATGTGGGGCTTGTATGCTTTTAATGACTTGAGACTATCAAACATGACATGCAGTGGTCGGTTCGTTGCACAAGAACAAATACAACCCACGTCAGCACACACGCATCTTATATAGCATCACATCCAATGGCTATAAAAGATGAATGAGACCAAATTATATCTCATCTAGATGAGTTCTAGCAAAACTGTATTAATAATACTTCGTACTCCTGCGCCATGTATCATATATTAGTATCATGTAGTACTTTATTTATTGCCATGTATGACACATAGTACTCAACTCTCTCTCTTTCTTCATTTAATTCTATGACACCTCATCAAAATTGCTAAGGCTAGTACCATTACAACCAGCCTTAGCAAATACTAAACATTAAGTTCTCTTGTTTTTCTCTCCACCTTGGTCACCTAGACGGAGGGAGTATACTGCGCAGGCTTCTCCTGCGCGGTAGGCGGGGCAGTTCCGCCTAGTCGGTTCGACAGAGACACGAGAAGACGAGGGAGTAGGCTGCTGCAAACGTAGGGCTGTGTGATTTGACAGCGAGTTACTGCTGGACAGGTGGGGCCCCGTGATTTGACTTGCCATTATCATTTTAACTGCGGCGCTACGACCGGCGTGAGTCTCCCGATTCATGACCACCTCCATACAGGTGCCTCTCCCAATGCTCCACCATGTAGTAGAGGCTGGCTCTTGCATGAGAGCCCACTTCTCCACTTTTTCCTTGCCTCTCTTTCCTCCACATATGCAAAAATGCCATGTAAAGCGCACTATTGTACTTACTTGCTCCTACAGGTGCTTAAGCTTGCCACATAGGCATAAAGTCTGATGTGGCAAGTTAATCAAGAAGAGAGAGACTAGTTTGGTGACCCCAGGAAGAAACGGTGCTAAGCGCATGTACCTAGGTGAAAAGACAATTTTGAGTCTATAGCTAATTAAATGAAGCAAACTTAGCAACACCATTTCATTGGAAGAGGTCACTCCTTGGCAAATGCAATAAATACTAGTACTCCATGTGTCCCATAATATAAGAACGTTTTTGGCACTACACTAGTGTCAAAAACGTTCTTATATTATGGGATGGAGGGAGTACGAAGAAAGAGACAGAGAGAAGTAAAAAAATACACTTATAGCCAACCTTATAGCCAAAACCTTGTTGTAGTATGAGTGACTAAATGATGACTATGTATGACATGCCAACATCAGATAGCCTAACGCACCATGTTAAATCTCCAAGGGCGCGACCACACGAGCGACACGACGGTCGTGGTAGGCGCGACCACGATACGGGCTGCTGGCAGCCCTTGGATCTGAGATCAAACGGTCGCATGCTAAGTTGCTGAAAATTTGCAGAATAACCCTCCAGGATAGGATATTCACCCATAGGTCTAGAATCATGCCATGCAACCATTCGATCTCAGATCCAAGGGCTCTCGGAAGCCCGTATCATGGGAGAATGGAAAGCCACTACCCTGCCGTTCACACGCTGGCAGTTCGCTCCTATTCGTCCCCGCACGTCCTTCAATACTACGGCGGTTCGCTCCTAGTCGTCCCGTCCATTCACATTACGGCAGTTCCACTAATCCTAACCCTCCTCCCAAATCCATGGCATCCCAAATCTCCCCGATCGGCGGTGAGTACAAGGTTAGAACCATCACCGGCGATGAGTTCGACGTCATCTACACCTGTTCTTCCGCGACGGTGAAAGGATGCCTTTCTCGCTTTAGACGCATGTTCGAAGACTCAGATGATGAGTGGGTCACTAGGCTAGATGTTGAGTACACCACAGTCCTGGGACGAGGGAAGGATCTAAAGGACGAAGAGAGGAAGAAGCCCGCCGTGATCCAGGTTTGCGTGCATGACTTATGCTTGGTCTACCACATATGCCATGCCGACGTTGAGTGCCAGGATTTTAAGGACTTCCTCGAGAGCAACCTAGTCAAATTCGTTACTGTAGACTTTGGTAACGACAAAGAAGTCCTGCGTCGGATAGGCCTCGTTGTAGGCAACACCTTCGACCTCCAGAAGAATTGGCTGGTGTCCTCTCGTCAGCCTTCAATGCTGACCCTGGCAGGAGCCATGGTTCATCCTTCGTACGGTAAACTGGAGAAACCTCCAAACACGTTTCATCGTCATGCATGGCAGCGGAATGTACTAGATATTGACCACATCCACTACGCTGCAATGGATGGCTACCTTTGCTTCAATATCTACAAGGGTTGGATGAAGAGCAACAGCCAAGTGTGCGGTTCAAGCAAAGAAGTATCGGCCAAGAGGAAGAGGGACAAGGACGAAGTCGAGGACGTGGACGAGGACTCCGAGTAAGGTGGCAGTGTCGTTGCTCATGGTGGTTCTAATGCAGTGTCTACCGGAATAGTTGCAAAGTTTAATTTTAGGTGTGCTTAATTTAATTTGAGGGGTGTGTTGTGCTGAGCCCCCAGCAGAACTATGTTATGTTTCTTCTTGTTACTTTAACTCTTCAGTACGTACATACTAGTATTTCTTACATTTCATCTTTTAGTTGGTATAGTACTACCACTCATTTCTTCACATTATATACGTACAATATATATGGCCAACATCATATAGCCAGCAGTTTAGTTGTCAAAGAATTTCAGGGTGCTTAGTTTTGTCAAAGAATTCCAGGGTGCTTAGTTTTATTTTAGGGGTGGGTTGTGCACTTGTGCTGGACACCATTATTGTGACAAGCCTTTTTAATAGTACTATATGCATAATTTGGCGACGAGCGCTCTCTATATGTACCACCTTTTTTTAATTTCAAGTTTTGCTCCATGGCGCAATCCATCGATACTACTACTGTACAAAAGTGGAGTATATACATTTTTTTAAAGGCTAGAGGGCGGGGCAGTCTAGCTCGGTCGGTTTCACGAGAGGCGAGGGCCTTTGTGATTTGACGGCTCATTACTGCTGTCAAATCAAATAGTACCGCGCCGCCCGCTGCACGCCCGGCGCCTCCATTAAACCCCTCCGTTAAACCCGCATGCAAACCGAGATCCTACTCCTGCCACACGTCCGTTCATGAGTGGGCCGGAATTAAACGCAACACCGGCCGAGCTCCTCCCGTCCGCCCTCAGTTTAAACAAGGCCAGACGCCGGCCAAGCTCCTACCGTCCGCCCTCTATTTACACGAGGCCAGACAGACAGCGGGCAAGAATCGCACCCATCTGCCGCTCCCCCATCTCCTCCTTCGCCATTTTCTCCACTCTTCCGATGGCTTCCAATGAGCCGTTCTCCGGCATATTACCCGGCTGGGTGGCCCGCCGAGCCCTCCGGATACGGGCGAGGCCGCTCGGTGCTTCACCAACCTCGCTTGGCCCGACGGAGCTAGTTGCCGCCCCAAGCAGGCGCGTGGTTCAGCAACTCGCCGCTCCAGTTCAGCTCGATGAGGAGTGGCGAGTTGCTCCATGCCGGCACGGCGGCTAGCACGCCGGTACGGGCGTCGTCGTTGCCGCGTCGTACCGCGCCACCAGTGTCTGCGGTGGCCGCGCCTCCCGTGTCTGTGGGCGCGCCTCCCGTGCCTGCGGCAGCGCCATGCAGGCAGAGACAGAAGCTGGGTGCGTGGAGAGCGACGAGTCGGTGGCCAGCTTCTCTGTGTCCGTCGCCATCATCGAGGAGAAGTAGAACACGGGAGGCCGCCGCCACTTGGGAACCATGAAGGCCACCGCCGAGGCGACGACCGCGGATTCAGGTGGTTTCTTTGCTGCTTCGTCTCTTCCGAGGACCTTCGTCGACCCCACAAGTGTCTGACGGACATGAGGAAGACAAAGGGATCCGCGGGCGGCCATTTAGAACTAAAATAAGTCTAGATACATCCATTTCTAGGAAAAGTATTTCCGGACGGAGGGAGTATTAATTATACAAGAGAGCCGGATTGGCACCTCTTAGTTCATGTAAATGTAATGAAATCCATCATGTTTATATGAAGATCCGGCTTTTTTATACGAAATCCTGCATGCTTATATGAAATCAGTCCGTGTTTGCACGAATTTCATCTGGTTGGTTAGAGTTGTAAAAATGTATGCCGCTGGCGTTTGATGTCGTCCTCCGCTTAAGGAAGCGGGAGGAAATTTGCCGGCTGCCGTTGGAGATGCTCTTTATGCTGGAAATAATAGAGTGACATCCAATCCATTTGAGTTAATTGCCTGTATGATTGTCCCTCTATAAAAAGTTAATTGCATGTATAGTGTACACGTGACTTGCAGGGTGGCTACAGCTTCGTACAGAAAGTTAAAAAGAAACAAGTCCATCCTTAATCTTGTATTCTAAGTACTCTGTGGATTCCACTGTCAGTACAGTAGCGAAAGAAGTATATATTAAATAAGTAGAGTAATATATAATATAAAAATATAAAGTTAAAAGACAGAATTCGAACTCATGTCATCGTGTTGCGAGCATCCGGCGCTAACCAGCCCAGCACATTTTTGTTGTAGACCATGCTGGAGATATATCTCCATGTCTACTCTTATATATACTCCATTCGTTCCTAAATATTTGTCTTTTTCAGATTTCAAATGGACTACCACATACGGATGTGTATGTAGACATATTTTAGAGTGTAGATTCACTCATTTTGCTCCGTATGTCTTTTCAGGAAGGGGTCAGATTTGTCCTTGATTTATTTATGAGGTATCCAGATGGCACTACACCACCAAGAAAAGAGGGTAACATCAAAATTATGGACTACTTTTTTGAGTATGTTGGTAAGGTCCGGTCATAGTCACTTGTTGAAATCTCTAAAAAGACAAATACTCCCTCCGTCCGGAAATACTTGTCATCAAAATGGATAAAAGGAAATGTATCTAGACGTATTTTAGTTTTAGATACATCTCTTTTTATCCATTTTGATGACAAGTATTTTCGGACAGAGGGAGTAGAAAACAGAGTTGGTGATGATGGTGTGCGTGCCATCCTGCAATATAGGCCGTCAGATTTATATCTAACGGATAGGAAAGAAACTATGGCAATTTTGCAAAAATATACCCACACGTCTCTCCACGTTTGCAAATAAGGCCTTCCCTCATTCAACCTTTTCTCTCACAAGATAAACTACTCATACAAATGCATCTTGATGTTCCGTTCAACGCACGGGCAGCTAGCTAATTTCTGTTAAAATAGTTGCTGCGATAATTGGGTTGAAGTGATATATTTTATGTCTGCCCCGAATGATTTTAGATTCACTAGTAGTAACAAAGAAAAGGTTGCCTTGTTAATTAACAGAAAACAGGGTGAAAACTATCACATGAGGCTGGTAAAAACAAGGCACACTGGGTTGAGCGTCATCGTCACTACAGCTGTGCGCGCGCGAGAAGTCTACATATCGAGGGGGCTACCGAGCGAGGCACCAAGACACAATGTTTGAGAGAGAAACCAATTGACAGGTTATGATCAGATCGAGTTGTCACCCTTCTGCTGTCATTGTTGGGGGGGAGGGAGAGAAAGACGTATCGAGAGTGTGCGCGGTAGGCACAGAGGCACAACTAGCGAGTGTGTATGTGTGTGTGTGTGTTTGAAAGAGGAGTAGATAGATTATTATCAAGATCGATGTGCCACCCTACTCCTTCGGTGTCGGGTAGTGTGTGTGTGTATGTTTGAGAGAGAAGCTAGTCGATAGATTAGTATCAAGATCGAGGTGTCACCCTACTCCTTCGGTGTTGGGAAGTGTGGGTGTGTGTGGGGGGGCAGTGACACTCACATATCTCTACTCTTATAAAAAACAGAGTTGGTGATGATGGTGTTCCTGCCATCCTGCAATATAGGCCATCCGATTTATATCCGACGGACAGGAAGGAAACTATGGCAATTTTGCAAAAAGATACCCACACCCCTCTCCGCATTTTCAAATAAGGCATTCCCTCGTTCATTCTTTTCTCCCACAAGGTAAACTTCTCATACAAATGCATCTTGATGTTCTGTGCAACGCATGGGCATCTTGCTAGTAGGGAGAAGGAGTTTGTGTGACACATATCTAGCTATATTAAGGGATAGGTAGACAGCATATGTGTGAGAGACATTATTATACTTTGAGACATTAGTGGCTGTGGGTGGGCGGAATTAAAGGGGTGGGCGTGTTAGACATAGAGAGCGTGTGTGTTTCTGTGTGTGAGACTTGTAGGACGGGGTAGAAAGATGAATTTAACCCTGACGGAGGGAGAGAAACACACGAAGTGCGCATGTGTGATTCCGATGCCCACAGGGAAATGAGATATGTATGCGTGTGAGAGAGATTGCACAATTCATTCACGTATCACTATCTAGCAATCGTGGACGTGCATCGCTTGAACATAAGTCAATATCTACTTCGTATCGTGGCCAAAGGTACAATATCGATTCAACGCTATAAAGATTGGACACTCACATATCACATTTTTTTCTATTTAAAGAAACCTTTTCAGTTGTGCATGCCAAAGTTACAGTGATGTTTCTTCAAACAACCAATGTAGCTGTCATGTATATGCACCATTGTTACTCTTGCATTCAAATTCATTAGTCTTGGATGATTTAAGTTTCTATTTTGAAGTAATATATGTAATATTCATATATGAATTCAACGGGTACGCAATTTATGAAATGGAGGCTATGTAATCATATGAGGTAACACTTTTAAGTAGCTGACTACAATATCCATTTCTTTTTTAGCGCCTCTACACTAACACTTCAATGCATTATGTTTAAAGTAAATAACCAATGGCACTAAATTATCTATTTACACGAGAAATACATAGGCTGAGCGTTTGATCCCTTTTTTGTGAACGCGCCACTACACCCGTACGACTAGTCCCGCCCGTGTGAACGTCCAAGTTATCGGTGCATCATCCCGAGTTATTGTCTTTTTTCTGGGGTGGACTTCACACCAGTTATTAACTGCTGACGCATGCCCCGTGTACACAGTCTAGCACGACCTTCCCGCTAGCACGGTCCAAAATTAGTTGAAACTGGATACGAACGATCCCGCGGGCGGCAAAATCTCCCGCCTCCTTCTAAAATTTCCGCCACCTTAGTCTTTAGCATGCGAAATCCCCCTTTTGTCCTTGGTGCACGGAGACCAACAGTTACAATACCGCCCTCATCTACATGATAGGTCGGGGCTGCTTTGGTAACTTCTGGTTCCCCCACTACACGGCACCCCCATTTCCTCTCCCCTCCCGCAAAAACGACTAACTCCACATCACCAGAGCATCTTACATCACGTCGTACGTACTTCATCGCCCTTTCTCCCCTCCCCTCTCGAAACCCTAGACTGCTCATCCACCGGCGCACCATAGCCCATTCACTGCGGCGTCCACCTCGCCGGATCTGCTTCTGCGGCCGCATCTACCCCTCCCACCTCCTCTAGAAACAAGTAGACTGCTCATCCACCACTGTACCACAGCCCATTCAGTGCCGGCCTTGTCCACGGCGCCGGATCTGCTTCCCGGTACTCTCGTCAACCGCCGCGCATCTACAGCGGCTCATTCATACTCCCCACCGGAGACGCTTCGTCCACACCCCTCGGAGCCGCCCCACCGACGCCCCCGTCGACGGCCTTTGATCCTCTTCGCCGACACCTTCCTCAACCCTACCGGAGCCGCTTCGCCGACACCATCGTCAACCCTACCGGAGTAGCTTCGCCTATACCATTCTCAACCCTACCGGGGCCGCTTTGCCAACTCACAAGTCCACGGCCTCAGATCCGCTTCCTCGCACCCCCATCCAACCTACCGGAGAAGCTTCTAACGCCCCGTCCACGGCCGCAGATCCGCATCATCGACACCACCCTTAACCCAACCACCGGAGCAGCTTCTGACGCCCCATCCACGGCTGCAGATCTGCATCATCGACACCATCCTTAACCCAACCACCGGAGCAG
>NC_057814.1:253404421-253405762 GCF_018294505.1 Triticum aestivum | reverse complement strand
CCAAGATCCTGGACTGAGGCATTGCTATGATCTTGTAAGCGCGTCTCTCTCTCTTGTATTGTTCTGTGCCTGCCAGCGTGCTTTGCTAGGATTTTCGACCAGTAATCCCTTTGTGCAGACAATGATTTCTACTACTGGCTGCTAAATTAGATATGTAGATGTCATACATGATACTACCTCGTACCTCCGTTCCTAAATATAAGTCTTTCTAGAGATTCCACTATAGGCTACATACGGAGCAAAATGAGTGAATCTACACTCGAAAATGCATCTATATACATCTGTATGTGGTCCATACTGGAATCTCTACAAAGACATATATTTAGGAACAGGGGCAGTACATTACACAAAATCATAGGTGGCATGTAGGAATTCCAGTGCACTACATTAGGCTCCCTTAGAGTGCCTGCTAGTCCAGCATACAGAGTCATGGCTAGTTTATGGTACGCACACAATCGTTAATTGGTGGTTTAAGTATGCGCAAGGGATATGCAATGTAGTATCATGTAGAGATGTCTGAAATTAGCCGTGTCAACTTGCAGATAGGGTTACACAATGAAAAAGTACAACATGTATGTGGCAATTTCATGGAACATCGCAAAAAAAGGAGAGGCAGCGGTGAGCCTATACAGTGTGCTATGGTACGTCACTCATCCATTACAATCATCGTGACATGTTATTTGTATGCCAGTTCTATTAGCCAAGTTTCTTAGGGCCAGGTTATCCTAAGAAAATAAGCACATGTGAATATAAGCTCCATGTAATAAGCCAACCAGTTCTTTTCATTGCGTTTTCAGCTTATCTTTGGTATGATCAGTGGAAAGTCTAGATTGCATTATATTTTTTTCATTTTGCTGCCTATATGGAAATTAATTTGACGTGCAAACATCACAAATTGAACCCAGTGCAGTAATTAATATGATAGGAAAACAGACCATCACTATTTGCTCAAAATGCAAATACAAAGATACCATCTACTTGGCACAATCTACTTTGGTCAATGTTTTCCATAGATATCCCATTGCCTAATTTAAACGAAGAACGCATGACCCACATTTAAATGAAGAACAATTCTTTATTGAAATTCGATGGTCCAAGTGGCTGGTTATTATCGTATAGCAGCACCACCTGAAAGCATCATATAGCAGCAGCAGCAGCTCATAGCAACTCATCATACAACAGCAGCAGTCTGCAATTCATCATATACCACCAGCAGCTCATAGAAATTCATCATATAGCAGCAGCAGCAGCAGCTCATAGCAATTCATCATATAGCAGCAGCAGGAGCAGCTCATAGCAATTCATCATATAGCAGCAGCAAGAGCAGCTTGTAGCAACTCA
>NC_057814.1:253385370-253404192 GCF_018294505.1 Triticum aestivum | reverse complement strand
TAGCAACTCATCATATAGCAGCAGCAGCAGCTCATAGCAATTCATCATATAGCAGTAGCAGCAGCTCATAGCAACTCATCATACAGCAGCAGCAGCTCATAGCAATTCATCATATAGCAGCAGCAGCAGCTCATAGCAATGCATCATATAGCAGCAGCAGAAGCAGCTCATAGCAATTCATCGTATAGTGGATCAGAATGAAAATTTGGCAAAAAATCAGAGGAGATCCTCACCTTGTTGGATGAGCTCATCCTTCAACAGCACCTCAAGGCCATGGCCTGGGAGGAGGGGAGGGGGAATAAGGTGCCTTCTGCCGCAGTGTGGCATCAGCCGTAGTTGTGCAACGCCCGCCGGAATAGTGCGTTGGACGAACCACAGTGGAGCAGCTGCTGGAGACCATGAGAATGAGGGACGGCGCCAGAGGGAGGAGCAGCCAGGGAGATTTGCCCCTACCCGCTGGCCATGTAGCCTAGCTGGACATAGCATCATCGAGGACCAGGCCAGATGGGACCAGTGGCAATGACTCGCTGGAGGAACCCTAGTGCTGCAGGCAGGAGATCGAGGTAGAGGGAAAGGGGAGAGGAGATGCAAGTGGGCAGGGCAATGAATGCTTGCGTGTTTGTTTTTACTTGAGGGTCAGGTGTGACACGGGCGTTAGCAGTTGCATTTTGAGTGTAATATAGGCAGACAACAGAGTCATTTCACTATTCCCCGTCCCTTCAATTTTTAGTGAGGTTCTACCCGAAACACCCCCCTCCAAAGCGAAATTAGTTAAACCCAAGCCCATAACTCAAAAATGACTTCTTTACATCTTTTATGGCTTATTTTGACAATATGCCCTGAAAAGGCGGAATCGAACTGGCCCTTAACCTGCAATTCAATTGTGCGTGCAATGATGAATCACTCTTGCCTGCTATCTGTACATTTAGGCATCATCATACATGGCATAACCTAATACATATGCATTCCATTGTAGAATGTGGAATATGCAATGTTTATGTTAGTTCATACGTTGCACATGATGTTTAAATGCCCCTTAAATCTGGTCAGTCAAGTGATGGTCTTTAAGCCTCCTTCTTTGCTTCTTTTCTTGATATGTAAGATTTGCTCACACATCTGTTCAATTTCTTGTTTGCATCAGCCAGCCATACTAGGACCGTTTGCTTTGATTACTTGTTGTTCTTAACCTAACACTCTAACAGAGCTTGTCAACGATTTAAACACTAAGGGCTGCTGTAGTGGGGCCTTGTCTAACTCATAGGTGACATAAAGGTTTTGCTGTACACTACAGTAGGCTCTCCAAGAGTACCTGGAGATCTAGTTTGAAGGTATGCCTAGTTTTTACATAGTGCAGACATAGTAAATGCTCATTTCATTGTGTGCAAGTGCAAGAGATGTGGCATGTTCCATTATGTGATGTTGTTTTGTTATAATCTCATCCTTTTGTGTTCACAGACTGGAAAGTATGCATATTTATCTTCCAAGGAGACGAGTAACTAGTTTGTGTCACCTTGCAGAGGGGGTGCAATGAAGATAAGATTGAGGATTTCCAAGTACAAGATGTTAGGAAGGAGCCTTGCAAGAGAAGTAGGAGCTGCGCTGAGCCTCTTCAACCTGCTAAGGTAAGTCACTGTATGCAACTCAACAGTTCAATTCCTTGTTTGTTTCAGGCATAGTTAGTTTTCTCTTTTCAATTGCTTTATTTGTCCTCAGTTAATGAGATGCCCAAATAATCATGCTTGATGTTCGGTACTTGTATCACTATTAGTTGACATAATTAAAGGCCTTACCATTTAATTACTCTGCCGAAGTGTGCCTGAAGCTTTGAAGTCTATTAACCAACTATTATTGCATGAGGCTCACAATCTAGTTTATACTACGCTAATGATTGCATAGTTTTGCCTGCTGTAGTATGTTTGTATGAAACCCTCTGCTGTTCATTATGCTCCCTAAGACTTTAATTGACGCACAGAATGGCCAACTGCTTGCTTACTTATACACAACGTGCTGTCTAAATTTGTAACTTGTCTGTGTTTTCGATTGGGCCCCAACATCATGCTCCTCTAGTGAGCTAAGAGGGATTTCTGTATGCAGGCTGCATAGACTATCTTTTTTATAATTTTTAAAATATCACCTGCTTATGCTTCATGACGTGTAACATTTTTTTTGAAAGTGACATGTAACATTATTGTTAGTCCTGTTTTGCCATGTAGTACAAAATAGTGTCTTGTTCGCTTCACTGTTGTAACTATATTTTTGCCCTAGTCATGTGTACTTACAGAAACATTTCAGGATGAAGTGACATCAACACAAAGATCTGCGAGCAGTGCGGCATGGCCATTACCGAATGATTATGGATTGGAATTGGAATGTGCTGATGTTCTCGAGCATCAACTAGAGGTGGCAAGACAACATGTACATGATTGTCAACGTATAATCAACAAGTTGAGACTGGACATGCAGGTATTAGATGCAGGAGTCAAAAAATGAAACAAGACACTGAGGTAACCATGAAGGAATTGGAGATTTTGCAGACTGAAATTTGTGCTATCTGATCCGGCCAATCCTATTTTCTGAAGAGATTATAGTTCAAATGGAGTTAAGTTGATGCGCGTCCATGATGTATGAGCTGTATTTGCCCATGTATGTAATTTGCTGTTTGTGTATGCTTTATTATCACCTGTGCCGAACCATAATGCCCAGTGGGTATAATCGGCTGTAATTTCTTTATTGTATAGTGTAGGATTATTCTACCTTTCTATGCCTTGATCTCTTTGTTGTATAGTGTATGCTTTTTAGAGGTGATAGTATTGAGTAGGATAATTCTTTGAATATGCTATATCGTTCAAACGGGGGCCAACTCGCCCGACCATGGCCCTTCATGGGCCGTCGGATCCATGGGCCTTCTACGTCTTGTAGGATCCATGGGCCTTCTACG
Source organism: Triticum aestivum (assembly GCF_018294505.1). Taxonomy (NCBI): domain Eukaryota; kingdom Viridiplantae; phylum Streptophyta; class Magnoliopsida; order Poales; family Poaceae; genus Triticum; species Triticum aestivum. The sequence goes on along the minus strand of NC_057814.1, from coordinate 253,401,254 downwards.
TCTCGTAGGATCCATGGGCCTTCTACGTCTCGTAGGATCCATGGGCCTTCTACGTCTCGTGGGATCCATGGGCCTTCTACGTCTCGTAGGATCCATGGGCCTTCTACGTCTCGTAGGATCCATGGGCCGCCGACTCATTTATGGGTCTTGTGCGGGCCTTTAATGGGCCGTAGACGGGCCTTTAATGGAAATCGTACGTTTTATGGGCTGACCATAACGGGCCGTTAATGGGCCGTATTTGGTGATGCCATGAAAATGGCCCAACAGACTAACGGTCCACAAATGGGCTGACTGTAACAACGGGCTGAATTTGGCCCACAAGCAGAAAATGACACTAACGGGCCGTAAGTAACCGAATGCTGCAAATGAGCCCAAGAATAAATGAGCCCTCAGAAGGCCGAAAGTTAACTTGGGCTAGAAACGGCCCAACGGAATAACGGGCCGTTAATGGGTATAAAGTGATACACTATTCATTACGGACCAGTTTCACCACGGGCCGTTAATGGGTGTAAAGTAATACACTATTCATTACAGGCCAGTTTCAGCACGGGCCGCTAATGGGCCAAGAGTTACAAAGGGCCTCCTATGGGCCGAAAGACGTCATGGGCTATACATGGGCCAGAAGTGAAAACGGGCTGGGATCATATTGGATGGCCCAGATGACGCTACTGGGCCTAATTCGGATAGGGCGTAACGGGCCTTGGGTTAGCGGGCTGTAAATGGGCTATATGCGAACAGGTCGTTAACAGGCTTTCCATGGGCCGGCCCGCCAGCTTTTGACCAAGTCAAAGGGGCTGGCCTTTTCATAGGAATGGGCCACTGTTGGGCCGTGCCACATGTCGACGTATCATAGGCGCCTTCTGTCCAGTGAGTGGATGACATCTGTCCCAACGATGAGCCGACACGTGTTTCCTCTAGCCAATGGTGATTTTACACGTGGAAAATCCCCATTGGTCGGGGCTGTTAACGGGTTATCGGATCCAAAACCCAACCCGATAGCTTAACGGCGTTCCGTTACGGTGGATGCCACATGTCGTTCACCCTTGACGAAAGCACTTCTGTGACGCGCGATTTATCGTCATGGAAGTGGACACTTCCGTGATGATAATTTTGGTAATGTCATGGAACACTTCTACGACAGCACAGGTATGACTATCTTGATTCTGTCATAAATTTGTCATGGATGTACATGCATGACAAAAAACGCGACCTACTGTGACAAACACGTATCATCACGGAAGTGTATTTTTTTGTAGTGTGTAGTCGTACGTCTTCACGATCTGATCGATCCTAGTACCGAAAGTACGGCACCTCCGCGATCTGCACACGTTCGGCTTGGTGACGTCCCATGAACTCTCGATCCAGCTGAGTGTCGAGGGAGAGCTTCATCAGCACGACGGCGTGATGACGGTGATGATGAAGCTACCGGCGCAGAGCTTCGCCTAAGCACTGCAACGATATGACCGAGGTGGATTATGGTGGAGGGGGCACCGCACACGGCTAAGAGATCAATGATCAACTTGTGTGTCTATGGGGTGCCCCCTCCCCCGTATATAAAGGAGTGGAGGAGGTGGGGGCCGGCCCTCTATGGCGCGTCCTCGAGGAGTCCTACTCCCACCGGGAGTAGGATTCCCCCCCTTCCCTAGTTGGACTAGGAGAGAAGGAAGGGGAGAGAGGGAGCAAGGAAAGGGGGGCGCCGCCCCCCCCTTCCTAGTCCAATTTGGACCAGAGGGAGAGGGGGCACGCGGCCTGCCCTGGCCGCCCCTCTCTATCTCCACTAAAGCCCATTAGGGCCCATATACTCCCCGGGGGGTTCAGGTAACACCCCAGTACTCCGGTATATGCCCGAACTCACTCGGAACCAATCCGATGTCCAAACATAGTCATCCAATATATTGATCTTTATGTCTCGACCATTTCGAGACTCCTCGTCATGTCCGTGATCATATCCGGGACTCCGAACTACCTTCGGTACATCAAAACACATAAACTCATAATACCGATCGTCACCGAACGTTAAGCGTGCCGACCCTACGGGTTCGAGAACTATGTAGACATGACCGAGCCTCATCTCCGGTCAATAACCAATAGCGGAACCTGGATGCTCATATTGGTTCCTACATATTCTACGAAGATCTTTTATCGGTCAAACCGCATAACAACATACGTTGTTCCCTTTGTCATCGGTATGTTACTTGCCTGAGATTCGATCGTCGGTATCATCATACCTAGTTCAATCTCGTTGCCGGCAAGTCTCTTTACTCGTTTCATAATGCATCATCCCGTAACTAACTCATTAGTCACATTGCTTGCAAGGCTTATAGTGATGTGCATTACCGAGAGGGCCCAGAGATACCTCTCCGACAATCGGAGTGACAAATCCTGATCTCGATCTATGCCAACTCAAAAAACACCATCGGAGACACCTGTAGAGCATCTTTATAATCACCCAGTTACGTTGTGACGTTTGATAGCACACTAAGTGTTCCTCCGGTATTCGGGAGTTGCATAATCTCATAGTCATAGGAACATGTATAAGTCATGAAGAAAGCAATAGCAACAAACTAAATGATCATCGTGCTAAGCTAACGGATGGGTCAAGTCAATCACATCATTCTCTAATGATGTGATCCCGTTCATCAAATGACAACTCTTTGTCCATGGCTAGGAAACTTAACCATCTTTGATTCGACGAGCTAGTCAAGTAGAGGCATACTAGTGACACTCTGGTTGTCTATGTATTCACACATGTACTAAGTTTCCGGTTAATACAATTCTAGCATGAATAATAAGCATTTATCATGATATAAGGAAATATAAATAACACCTTTATTATTGCCTCTAGGGCATATTTCCTTCAATTTGTGTGCAGGGGCTATTTACATTGTGTTGCTTGGTTCTCCTACTGGTTTGATAACCTTGGTTTCATATCTGAGGGAAATACCTACCACCGCTGTGCTGCATCATCCCTTCCTCTTTGGGGAAATACCGACGTAGCTTCAAGCGAGATCAAAAAGAATTTCTGACGCCGTTGCCGGGGAGGATCTTCATCATATACCAGGTTCCTAATCACAAATCTCATCTCCTTGCAATTTACATTATTTGCCATTTGCCTCTCGTTTTCCTCTCCCCCACTTCACAAAAATTTACCGTTTTATTCGCCTTTCTTTTTTCGTTCGTCGTTTTCTTGCCGGATCTATTTTTTTTAGTGCAATCTTGTTGTGTGGTCATCATGACTCATGAGAACACCAAGTTATGTGATTTCTCAAGTACTAACAACAATTATTTTATTGGCACTCCGCTTGTTCCTCCCGCCACTAGTGCGGAGACTTGTGATATTAATACTGCTTTGCTGAATCTTGTTATGAAAGACCAATTTTCCGGTACTCCTAATGAGGATGTCGCGGCCCATCTTAATACCTTCATGGAATTATGTGATATGCAAAAGAAAAAAGATGTTGACAATGATGTGGTCAAGATGAAATTATTTCCATTCTCTTTGAGTGATTCTGCAAAAATTTGGTTCTCTTCTTTGCCTTGCAATAGTATCGATTCTTGGAATAAGTGCAAAGATGCTTTTATCACTAAGTATTTTCCTCCTGTGAAAATTATTTCCCTTAGAACCTAGATCATGAATTTCAAGCAACTTGAACAGGAGCATGTTGCACAATCTTGGGAAAGGATGAAAATGATGCTAAGGAATTGCCCAAGTCATGGGTTAAATCTTTGGATGATCATACAAATTTTTTATGCGGGATTGCATTTTGTTTCACGTAATCTTTTAGATTCCGCCGCGGGTGGAACTTTTATGGAGATTACTTCGGGTGAAGTCATCAAATTGCTTGATAATATCATGGCGAATTATTCACAATGGCATACCGAAAGAGTTCCTACTAGTAAAAAGGTTAATTCGGTTGAAGAAATTTCTTCTTTGAGTGATAAAGTTGATGCTCTTATGAAATTGGTTGCTAGTAAAAGTGCTCCTATCGATTTTAATGATATGCCTTTGTCTACTTTGATTGAGCAAAATAGTGATGCCATTGATGTGAATTTTATCTCTAGAAATAATTTCAACAACAATGCTTATAGAGGTAATTTTAATCCTAGGCCTTTTAGTAACTCCTCTAATAATTATGGTAATTCCTATGGAAATCAATCTTATAATAATAATAAGAACACCTCTGATCTTGTGACTAATATTAAAGAATTTATCAACACACAAAAAGTTTTCAACACTTCCATAGAAGAAAAGTTGAATAAGATTGATGATTTGTCTAGAAGTGTTGATAGAATTGCTCATGATGTGGAAAATCTCAAGATGAAAATTTGTTTGCCTAAAGTGGATGAATCAATTAAAGCTCTTTATGTTTCTATGGATGAAAGTACGAAAATAACTGCTATGCTTAGAGCTAAAAGAGAATTTTTAGAGAAAGCTTGTTCTAGTGATTATTCTTACAAAGATGATGAAGATCTTAAAATGATTGGTGTTTCTTCTATTGATTACTTGTTTAGTAAAATTAAGAATGATTAAAAAGAGACTGGATAAGATTCAACTTTAGGTAGAAGGCGTCCCAATATTTCGGAGGGTGAAAATCTCATTAAGAAAATTGATGAAAGTGAGTTTGGAGAGGTCAAAACTTTAGCTAGTGATGTGCCCACTCTTTTGGATTACAAAGACTTTAATTATGATAGTTGCTCTTTGATTTATTGTATTTCTTTGTTGCAATCCATGATAAATTCACCCCATGCTTATGAACAAAATAAAGCTTTTACTAAACATATTGTTGATGCTATGATGAAAGCTCTTGAAGAATAATTGGAATTAGAAGTTTCAATTCCTAGAAAATTGCATGATGAATGGGAACCTACTACCAAAGCCAAGATTAAAAATTATGAGTGTTTTGCTTTGTGTGACTTGGGTGCTAGTGTTTCTACAATTCCGAAATCTTTATGTGATGTGCTTGGTCTTACTAATCTTGAAGAATGTTCTTTGAATTTGCACTTGGCGGATTCTACTATTAAAAAGCCTATGGGAAGAATTAATGATGTTCTTATTCTTGCAAATAGGAATTATGTGCCCATAGATTTTAATGTTCTTGATATTGATTGCAATCCGTCTTGTCCAATTATTCTTGGTGGACCGTTTTTATGCACTATCGGTGACGTGATTGATATGAAAGAAGGCAATATTAAGTTCCAATTTCCTTTGAGGAAGGGTATGGAACACTTTCCTAGAACTAGAATTAAGCCACCTTATGAATCAATCATGAGGGCATCTTATGGATCTCGAACCAAAGATGACAAAACTTAGATCCTTGCTTTATGCCTAGCTAAGGGCGTAAAACTATAGCGCTTGTTGGGAGGCAACCCAACGAATAAAATTTATTTTTGCTTTTTGCTTTCTGTTCTTGTGTGTTTACACAATTATGCTACTGTTATGATTGTGTTTTTTGTGTTTTAATTAGCGTTTGTGCCAAGTAGAGCCGATAGGATCTTCTTGGGTGATAGTTGTCTGATCTTGCTGAAAAAGACAGAAACTTTGCGCTCACGAAATTAATTCTCATTTTTTTATCAGAAAGAGATTTTTCCCTGATTCTTTTTGCAGAAGATTAATATACAAATTGCTCGGGTCTTCCTATTTTTTCAGAATTTTTGGAGTTCCAGAAGTTTTCGTTTAAGTCAGATTGCTACAGACTGTTCTGTTTTGACAGATTCTGTTTTCTTTGTGTTGTGCGCTTATTTTGATGGCTCTATGGTTTTATTTGATGAGTTTTTGCCATAGAAAAGTTGGAATACAGTAGATATAATACAAAAACAAAATATGAATTGGTTTGATACATCACTTATAGTAGTGGTTTACTTTCTTTCGCTAACGGATCTCACGGAGGTTTTGTTCAGTTTTGTGTGATTGAAGTTTTCAAGTTTTGGGTTATCTTACGATGGATGAAAGAAGGATAAAAGAGTCTAAGCTTGGGGATGCCCCGGCATCCCAGGCTATTATCCAAGAATGAGCAACCAACTAAGCTCGGGGATGCCCCTGAGTGGCGTCCCTTCTTTCTTCTAACGACCATCGGTATTTTACTCGAGACTATATTTTTATTCGTCACATGATATGTGTTTTGCTTGGAGCGTCTTGTATGATATGAGTGTTTGCTTGTTTTATTTTGTGTTTTAGTTCATCAATCCTTGCTGGACACACCTATTTGAGAGAGCCAAAATTATGTCATGACTTGTTAGAATTGCTCTCTATGCTTCACTTAAATTTTTATGAGCAATGGACTTGCTCCAGTGCTTCACTTATATCTTTTTGAGCACGGTGTGCTTAGTATTTTTGAAGAAATGCTCTCTTGCTTCACTTAGATTTATTTGAGAGTTAGTAAAATTTTGAGGAAATTCTCTCTTCCTTCACTTAAATTATTTTGAGAGAAATAAAATTTGTTATGCTCATGATCTTCACTTATATTTGTTTGAGCTTATGAAAAGCAACACATGAAAATTAGTCCCAAAGTGATAGATATCCAAGAAGGATAAAGAAATTAAAAAAATGTCATGAAGATCATTGGACAAAATAAACTTGATTCTTAGTAATAGTTTTGAGATATGATGATGTGATATGTGAGTTATGTTGGTGAGTAATTGTGCTCTAGTAAGAATATTGGTGTTAAGGTTTGTGATTCCCTATGCATGCACGAAAGTCAATAATCATGCAATGAAAATTATATCCTACTTGTGGTGCATTATTCGGTGTTAATTATGCTTAATGCTTGCTTATGAGATTATTCGTTTCTTGGTTGGTCGCTTCCCAATCTTTTGCTAGCCTTCATTTTGCACTAAGTATGACCTCTACTTGTGCATCCAAAATCCTTTAAACCAGTTTTGCCACATGAGTCCACTATATCTACCTATATGCGGTATTATTTTGCCGTTCTAAGAAAATTTGCATGTGCCATCTCTAATTTTCAAAATAAACTTCTCTTTTGTGTGTTTGTTTCGCTCACGGAACGGTAACGGGTGGCTAATATTTTCCATGCTAGATGTGTTATTCTCAAGATGAGTGTTTATTCACTTGTCATTGCACGAGAGTAAGGCAAAGGTATTAGGGATGCCCAGTCCCGAAATGCAAAAAAATTGAATTTACTTTATGTTGTGAAATAATAAATTCCTTGGAAAGTGTTGGTATGGAGGGCACCCGTGGATACGGTTAGCCATGGAAAGTGAAAGTATGGTGGAAAAAGGAATAAACTTTATTTTCTATTTGGGAACCGCCTATGGCATATCTAACATGGAAAGTGTTGGGAACTCTAGGTTGTTTTTGTTGGTGGGATGGATACACCTCCCAAAATGTTTTTATCTCTAAGTTTTTCGCTTTGAGCTCTGGCACCTCTACAAATCCCTACTTCCCTCTGCGAAGGGCCTTTCTTTTACTTTATGCAATTTTTATTTTGAAATTTGAGTCTCCATCTTCTCTTATAAAAGCACCAACTAGGAGGCAATATGATCATACTTAAGTATTGGGTGTAGTTAATATTCGAGTGTGTTTCAGGAATGGATCAATGTTTGAGCATGATGGGCTAGGGATAACTTATTTTAGCGTTGATATTTTGAAAGACATGGTTGCTTGTTGATATGCTTGAGTATCTAAATTATTATGTCAAAACTAGACTATTGCTTTGAATCACATAAAAAGTCCAAATGTCCATGCTATAAAGAAAAGAATATGATATGACATCATAGACAGCACTCCACATCAAAAGTTCTGTTTTTATCACTTACCTACTCGAGGACGAGCAGGAGTTAAGCTTGGGGATGCTGATACGTCTCCAACATATCTATAATTTTTGATTGTTCCATGCTGTTTTATTATCAATCTTGGATGTTTTATAATCATTTTATAGTCATTTTATATCATTTTTGGTACTAACCTATTGACATAGTGCCAAGTGCCAGTTGCTGTTTTTCCATTTTTTTACATCGCTGAAAATCCTTATCAGACAGAGTCCAAATGCCACAAAACTTTACAGTGATTTTTTATGGACGAGAAGGAAGAATTTGGGCCCTGGTTGCACCTGGGGGGAGTCCCGAGGAGGGGACAACCCACCAGGGCGCGCCAGGAGGCCCAGGCGCGCCCTGGTGGGTTGTGCCCACCTCGGGTGCCCCCGGACCGCCTCTTTGCTCTATAAATACCCCGATATTCCAGAAACCCTAGAACAGGTGATGAAATATTCATCCAGACGCCGCAGAGTCTAGAACCACCAGATCCAATCTAGACACCATCTCGGATAGGATTCACCACCTCCATTGGTGCCTCTCCGATGATGCGTGAGTAGTTCTTTGTAGACCTTCTGGTCCGTAGTTAGTAGCTAGATGGCTTTCTCTCTCTCTCTCTCGCTGAATTCTCAATACAATGGTCTCTTGGATATCCATATGATGTAACTCTTTTTGCGGTGTGTTTGTTGGGATCTGACAAACTTTGAGTTTATGATCAGTCATATCATTTTATATCCATGAAAGTTATTTGAGTTTCTTTGATCACTTATATGCATGATCTCTTATAGCCTCGTATTTCTTCTCCGATATTTGGGTTTTGTTTGGCTAACTTGATCTATTTATCTTGCAATGGGAAGAGGTGCCCGGTAGAGGGTTCGATCTTACGGTGCTCGATCCCAGTGACAGAAAGGGAACCGACACATATGTATCGTTGCTACTAAGGATAAAAAGACGAGATCTATATCTACTGCCATATAGATAAACGGATCTTGTCTACATCATGTCATCGTTCTTATTGCATTACTCCATTTTTCCATGAACTTAATACACTAGATGCATGTTGGATAGCGGTCGATGTGTGGAGTAATAGTAGTAGATGCAGGGAGGAGTCGGTCTACTAATCTTGGGCGTGATGCCTATGTATTGATTATTGCTTGGATATCGTCATAATTATTTGAGGTTCTATCAATTGCCCAACAGTAATTTAGTTACCCACCGTTTGCTATCTTTCTCGAGAGAAGCCACTAGTGAAACCTACGGCCCCTGGGTCTTCTTTCTCATATATTTGCCTTTGCGATCTACTTTTTCCTTGCTTTTATTTTCAGATCTATTAAACCAAAAATACAAAAATACTTTGCTGCACTTTATTTATTTGCGATCTATTTATTTAATCTATTACAATTTTCTCCCGTCCACGCACCGTTTCTGGCGCCGTACCCCGAAAGGGATTGACAACCCCTTTAACACGTTGGGTTGCGAGGTGTTGTTATTTGTGTGCAGGGGCTGTTTATGTTGTGTTGCTTGGTTCTCCTACTGGTTCGATAACCTTGGTTTCATATCTGAGGGAAATACCTACCGCCGCTGGGCTGCATCATCCCTTCCTCTTTGGGGAAATACCGACGTAGCTTCAAGCGACATCACTAACATGATTCAGACAGACTTAAGCATCGCTACGAGTGAGAAAATCTAATCGTAGTCAACACCTTGAACTTGTCGAAAACCGTTTGAGACAAGTCGAGCTTTGTAGATAGTAACACTACCATCAGCGTCCGTCTTCCTCTTGAAGATCCATTTATTTTCTATGGCTTGCCGATCATCGGGCAAATCCACCAAAGTCCATACTTTGTTCTCATACATGGATCCCATCTTGGATATATGGCCTCAAGCCATTTTGCGGAATCCGAGCTCATCATCGCTTCCTCATAGTTCGTAGGTTCGTCATGGTCTAGTAACATGACTTCCAGAACAGGATTACCGTACCACTCTGGTGCGGAACGTGCTCTGGTTGACCTACGAGGTTCGATAGTAACTTGATCTGAAGTTTCATGATCATTATCATTAGCTTCCTTACTAATTGGTGTAGGCATCACTGGAACTGATTTCTGTGATGAACTACTTTCCCATTCAAGATAAGGTACAATTACCTCATCAAGTTCTACTTTCCTCCCACTCACTTCTTTCGAGTGAAACTCCTTCTCTAGAAAGGATCCATTCTTAACAACAAAGATCTTGCCTTCGGATCTGTGATAGAAGGTGTACCCAACAGTCTCTTTTGGGTATCCTATGAAGACGCACTTCTCCGATTTGGGTTCGAGCTTATCAGGCTGAAGCTTTTTCACATAAGCATCACAACCCCAAACTTTAAGAAACGACAGCTTAGGTTTTTTGCCAAACCACAGTTCATACGGTGTCGTCTCAACTGATTAGATGGTGCCCTATTTAAAGTGAATGCAGCTGTCTCTAATGCATAACCCCAAAATGATAGTGGTAAATCGGTAAGAGACATCATAGATCGCACCTTATCTAATAAAGTATGGTTATGACATTCGGACACACCATTACGCTGTGGTGTTCCAGGTGGCGTGAGTTGTGAAACTATTCCACATTGTTTTAAATGAAGGCCAAACTCGTAACTCAAATATCCGCCTCCGCGATCAGATCGTAGAAACTTTATTTTCTTGTTACGATGATTCTCCACTTCACTCTGAAATTCTTTGAACTTTTCAAATGTTCCAGACTTGTGTTTTATTAAGTAGATATACCCATATCTGCTCAAATCATCTGTGAAGGTTAGAAAATAATGATACCTGCCGCGAGCCTCAACACTCATCGGACCGTATACATCGGTATGTATTATTTCCAATAAGTCAATGGCTCACTCCATTGTTCCAGAGAATGGAGTCTTAGTCATCTTGCCCATGAGGCATGGTTCGCAAGTATAAAATGATTCATAATCAAGTGATTCCAGAGATCCATCCGTATGGAGTTTCTTCATGCGCTTTACACCAATATGACCTAAACGGCGTGCCACAAATATGTTGCACTATCATTATCAACTTTGCATCTTTTGGCATCAATATTATGAATATGTGTATCACTACGATCAAGATTCAATAAACCATTCACCTCGGGTGTATGACCATAGAAGGTTTTATTCATGTAAACAGAACAACAATTATTCTCCAACTTAAATGAAGAACTGTATTGCAATAAACATGATCTAATCATATTCATGCTCAACGCAAACACGAAATAACATTTATTTAGGTTCAACACTAATCCCGAAGGTAGAGGAAGTGTGCGATGGTGGTCTTATCAACCTTGGAATCACTTCCAACACACATCGTCACCTCGCCCTTAACTAGTCCCTGTTCGTTCTGTAACTCTTGTTTCGAGTTACTAATCTTAGCAAATGAACTAGTATCAAATACCCAGGGGCTACTACGAACACTAGTAAGGTACACAATAATCTGTATATCAAATCACTGGTGCGCGTCGGTGCTATACAAACGGTTTTCAACCCCTTTCCGCGACGGCATTTGGAACCTCGCCAAGTGAGTGTGGGCAATAGGGGGGGGTCCTTCCCACACGACCCAGAAACCGTCGGAGATAGGGACCCTACAGTACTCCTACTCGTTTCTGCTCGCATTGCCATCACAGTCGGTATTCTGTGGTGCTACGTTTACGATGCGCGGCCCATCACAAACGGTTCACTATTACAGAATGTGTATGATGCGTGGCCCATCACAAATGGTTCACTGTTAAGAAGATTAGCTAATCCTCGTACGAGTGTCGGACAGAATTACGAAACGCCGGACTGTCGTAACATCGTCGTACACGACAACTATCGCACACGCTATTCTGTGGTGCAACGTTTACGATGCATACTTCATCAGAAACAGTTCATGGTTGCGAATCGTGTACGATAAGGCAACTAACACAAATGTTCAGTTTGCCTGCACCGTTTGTGATATTGTCTGACATCGCACACGCTTTGCAAACGGCAACTGCGTGCATGCTTGCACACGTTTCCTCTTTGTGAACCGTCTCAGATTATGGTGTATATCGCAAACGTTTGTGTTTTACCAACCATGTGTGCCGTAACAACCTAGAGAGCGTAATTTCACCGTAATTTAATTGCTGCTATTTCAAATTGTACCGGATTTGAATTTGAATTTGAAGGTATGCTACAGCTTTATTCATATCCATCAGGTTCAAACAACCAATGCATTATTCGATTCATAGGTACATATGTTCAAGAATTACATAAGAACCAAACAAAGAATGATGAACCACAGTTGTATACTTGTACTATTAAAGACGATAAAGAAAGAGGCGAAATATATTCTGGTTGCTGAACAAGGTGAAGCGGAATGCCCATATTGTGCCCTCCTCCATGCAGAAGGCACGCACGACTCTAGTCCAACCCCTTGTGACGGTCGACCGCCCATCCTTCGCGGCCTTCATGAAAACATCTAGATAATCATCGTGTTCTGGTAGAAATACTTTAACCTTTGCATGCCCACCAATCATGTAGTTTGAGAGGTAATCTTGAGTAAACTGCTTTGGCAACCACTGCAAAGGAAAAAGATTCAGACATTGTCATCTAACACAACTCATTATGGGCAGTAAAAAGAAGGCTGCGGAGTTCTTACTTACCATCCTGCAGTTCGCTGTTGTTTTGGATAAAGTGTAAACAAATAGTTTAATTGCCATCATTGGACCCATTTTACTAAGAATCTTTATCAGCTTCCTCACTTGATGCAGGTTCATTGATATCTCATTGCCCCATACGCAGAAAGGGTCGAAGCGCGGATCTTTACCAATGACATATGTACCTAAAAGCACCAAGTTAATATTAGAAGCTAAACAGCAATTGCACAATGATGCAGTACAACACTCTTTTATAATATGTCTATATACATTCGTATGTGGTAGTCCATTTGAAATATCTAAAAAGACAAATATTTAGGAACGGAGGGAGTATCTTATAACATCCAATATACTCACATATTAGATGAATTAACACCTTATATTATGGGCCGGAAGGAGTTTAGTGCATTCTTACAAATTATCGGCTGATTAACTGCTGTTGTATCCATGGGTTACAGTTAGTTTGAGCTAGTTCGGGATCAAATAGCCCTAAAGTATATCTAAACATGAGGGCTAGTTTGAGCTAGTTGCATCTATAACCCACCCAAAAAAACTATACAACCCAAGAGGTGCTAATTGGAGCTAGTTCTCCTAGTTCATTTATTGTCAATCTAACCCTACCATCCATACATCTCTTTGGATGGAGTTAGTTCAGGGTTAGTCGTGAGCTAGAAACTAACTCTAACCTCTAGCTAAGTTGAGTATCCAAACAAGGCTGTGTTGTTGTTGTTGTTGTTGCTGTTGCTGCTGCTGCTCTTTTACGTATATCTAGACATCATTAGAACATTAATGTAACACTCTTCCTTGTTGCTATGTAGCCTAGGATTGCATATTTAGACATTAAGTACAACGCATGTTGCTATGTAGCCTCAGATATATTACATATGGCCCTAGTTAACCTAACAATAAATGGGTTGCAGATATATTCAATTAAAAGTCTGATTCACCAATTAGTCCCTTATCAGCCGCCGGCCTATATGGTACCAGCTACTGATATCCTGAACAGTGAGCAGATATAAGCCATGGGATGAAACTAACCTCGATGGAAAACAACAGTCATTCCCAAAATTGTCTTGTGTAGGTACATCAAGAAGCATGTTAAACATCAACCAAAATTATCCATGGTAGACAAAATAATCTCCAAAAGATAGCTTTAGTGTGCAGGTTTAAGCACGCTAGTAAAGCAAAACAAGTGGAAAGGTGTGCTAATTGCAACAGGCCTAACATTTAACAACAAGCAAACATAGTCATTCAAACTGGTATTGTGCCGGTCTAAGTACACTGGTTATTGTTAAATAAAAATGGAAAGGCGTGTTAACTACAAGATGCATCAACCAAATGTAGTCATTCATAGTGGTATTGTTGAAACTGGTACTGATGAAATTGAACTGCACAGTTCATACTTGCACATATAGAACATCACGTTGTGAATAACTGAAATAAACAAGATACGACGAACAACCAAAGATAGCATTTGAAACTGGACATATGCTAACTACAAACAACCAAACAATCAAAAAACTTTAAAAGAGGCATATGCTAGCTATAACATGCTTAACAGCAAGCAAATATATGCATTCCTATCGGTATGTTTAAAACTGGATTGATGAAATGTACTGCACATTAAATAATTGCACACATAGAGCATCACATTGTGAACAACTGAAATAAACAAGGCATACTGCAAACAACCAGATATAGCAATTAAAACTGGACATATTCTCACTACACTACAAAAGGGACTCGACAAAACAAATCATGGGTTTCCCCCTGTGAAGAGGCACGGCAAAACAAATCATGGGTTTCCTCACTTGTCATAGATGGGCTCGTTCCCGTGGGAAGAGCACGGACCCTGGATGCGCTCCATATTGTCGCAGATGGGCTCCTTCCCCTTGGAAGAGCACGGCTGTAGGGTGCCCTCCCTGATGTCGCAGACGGGCGCTTTCCCCTTGGAAGAGCAGATGGGATCTTTCCCCTTGGAAGAGCCGGAGAGGGTGCCCTCCTCATGGTCGCCGTCGATGAGGTCTGACTTGGAAGCTGTGGATCCCAAGCCTGCGTCGCAGAATGTGTACTTCAGAAATGACAAAAGGGGCTCGATGGTGATGTAGAATGGAAAATTGTTGACAGCAAGCCAGAGGAGATCAGCGGCGGGGCCATGGATGAGATCGACGGCGGTTGAACCCGAGGGGTTGGGGGTGGGCCACTTAACCTGTGACATAGCCGGCGGCCGAGACATGCCCGCATACTCTAGCCCGCTGCTTGAGTGCCTACCGCCAGTAATGTTCGTCAGCTTCCTCGACGACATTGGGTGAAGAGACTGCTATACACCTCTTTTGGGTCAGTCGCTCCTCGAGCTCAATGGAAAGCGTAGCCGGGCTTAGGCTGCGACACTCTGGAGTGGGGGATGGGGATGGGGATTTGTGGGAAAGGGGGCGTTTGGTAGGCGTCCTCTAAGAAATTCAGGGTGGCCTGGGTATGGAGATCGGTGGGTAAGCTGCATGGGCAAACCGGGAGATGTTGACAATGGAGGCCTTGCGGCGGCGGCGGGGACCTTGCTAGGGTTTTGAGCGAGGCAGGGGGTGTGTGTGCGCGCATGCCCGAGGAGGTTTTGGTGTGTGTGTGTGTGTGGAGGGGGGCGGGGGTGTTTGAGGAAATGACGCGGGTACTGAAAATTTTACTACGCGGGAGTGAAATGCCGGGCTATTGAAAATTTTGATGATAGTGCATCGCACGCGGTCCGGAGATAACAACCGTGTGTTATGAAACAGAAAACCCTCAAGGCGGGCAGATATTTTCTAGGGATGCGGGCGGGATTGGGAACAAGAAACATCGCACATGGTCCGTAGATAACAACCATGTGTTATGAAACATAAAAACCCTCGAGGCGGGTAGATATTTTCTAGGGATGCAGGCGGGATTGGGAACAAGAAACATCACAGACGGTCCGAAGATAACAACCGTGTGTTATGAAACAGAAAAACCCTCGAGGCGGGCAGATATTTTTGAGAGGGGGAGCCTCGTGGAGCCTAATGTACTATGCGGATGTGTGCGTGACAGGGGCACTGGCGTGGCACATGGTTAGTTCGAGTGAACCGTGTCTGTTGCGTCATCCGACTTGTCTAATGTCCATAAATTTGGCGAAAAATGACGCGGGAGAGGGTCAGAACACGAACACACTTGCATGTGGACCAAATTTATGTATCAAAAGGGTGGTTTGATTTTCAAATACGAAATGCAACTTCAATGTGGCACCTCTCTCGCAAAGCGCACGGTATTGCTTGCCCCCCCCCTCATGTCGGCACGAAGGGAATCCTAAGCTATGAATGCATGCCCCCTCCCCCCAACCGAGGTTCACCTAGCAAAGTGCGAAGTAGGTAGCAGCCCCCCTCGTGTCGACACGAAGGCAATCCTAAGCTATGAATGCATGCCCCCCTCCCCCAACCGAGGTTCACCTAGCAAAGTGC
>NC_057814.1:253368266-253384924 GCF_018294505.1 Triticum aestivum | reverse complement strand
AGAGGCATATCTCACCAAGATGGATCGTAAAACGGACCAAGAATAATCCACCTTGGTCGTACAACCTCTCTCTTGTTGTTGGTCAAAGTGATGGTCGTCCATGCGACCCCGGAGATGGGCTAGTGATATGTCTCCAACGTATCTATAATTTTTGACTGTTCCATGCTATTATATTATCTGTTTTGGATGTTTAATGGGCTTTATTATACACTTTTATATTATTTTTGGGACTAACCTACTAACCAAAGGTCCAGTGCAAATTGCTGCTTTTTGCCTATTTCAGTGTTTCACAGAAAAGGAATATCAAACGGAATGAAACCTTCGGGAGAGTGATTTTTTGAACAAACGCAATCCAGGGGACTTGGAGTGGATGTCAAGAAAGGAACGAGGAGGCCACGAGGCAGGGAGGCGCGCCCATGGGGGGTAGGCGCGCCCCCCACCCTCATGGGCCCCTCGTGGATCCCCTGACCGACTTCTTTCGCCTATATATACCCATATACCCCGAAAACATCCGAGAGCACCACGAAACCCTATTTCCACCGCCGCAACCTTCTGTACCCGTGAGATCCCATCTTGGGGCCTTTTCCGGTGCTCCGCCGGAGGGGGAACCGATCACGGAGGGCTTCTACATCAACACCATAGCCTCTCCGATGATGTGTGAGTAGTTTACCTTAGACCTTCGGGTCCATAGTTATTAGCTAGATGGCTTCTTCTCTCTCTTTGGATCTCAATACAAAGTTCTCCTGATCTTCTTGGAGATCTATTCGATGTAATTCTTTTTGCGGTCTGTTTGTCGAGATCCGATGAATTCTGGGTTTATGATCAAGATTATCTATGAACAATATTTGAATCTCCTCTGAATTCTTTTATGTATGATTTGTTATCTTTGCAAGTCTCTTCGAATTATCAGTTTGGTTTGGCCTACTAGATTGATCTTTCTTGCAATGGGAGAAGTGCTTAGCTTTGGGTTCAATCTTGCGTTGCTCGATCCCAGTGATAGTAGGGGAAACGACACGTATTGTATTGTTTCCATCGAGGATAAAAAGATGGGGTTTATATCATATTGCTTGAGTTTATCCCTCTACATCATGTCATCTTGCCTAATGCGTTACTCTGTTCTTATGAACTTAATACTCTAGATGCATGCTGGATAGCGGTAGATGTGTGGAGTAATAGTAGTAGATGCAGAATCGTTTCGGTCTACTTGTCGCGGACGTGATGCCTATATACATGATCATGCCTAGATATTCTCATAACTATGCACTTTTCTATCAATTGCTCGACAGTAATTCGTTCACCCACCGTAATACTTATGCTATCTTGAGAGAAGCCACTAGTGAAACCTATGGCCCCGGGGTCTATTTTCCATCATATTAATCTCCCATCAACTAGCTATTTCTGTCGACGTTTATTTTGCAATCTTTACTTTTCAATCTATACAACGAAAATACCAAAATATTTATCTTATTATCTTTATCAGATCTCACTTTTGCAAGTGGTTGTGAAGGGATTGACAACCCCTTTATCGCGTTGGTTGCAAGGTTCTTGATTGTTTGTGCAGGTACGAGGGACTTGCGTGTAGTCTCCTACTGGATTGATACCTTGGTTCTCAAAAACTGAGGGAAATACTTACGCTACTTTGCTGCATCACCCTTTCCTCTTCAAGGGAAAACCAACGCATGCTCAAGATGTAGCAAGAAGGATTTTTGGCGCCGTTGCCGGGGAGTCTACGCACAAGTCAAGACATACCAAGTACCCATTACAAACTCTTATCCCTCGCATTACATTATTTGCCATTTGCCTCTCGTTTTCCTCTCCCCCACTTCACCCTTGCTGTTTTATTCGCCCTCTCTTTCCGTTCGCCTCTTTTTTGCTTGCTTCTTGTTTGCTTGTGTGTTGGATTGCTTGCTTGTCACGATGGCTCAAGATAATACTAAATTGTGTGACTTTTCCAATACCAACAACAATGATTTTCTTAGCACTCCGATTGCTCCTATTACCGATGCTGAATCTTGTGAAATCAATGCATCATTGTTGAATCTTGTCATGAAAGATCAATTCGCCGACCTTCCTAGTGAAGATGCCACTACCCATCTAAACAGCTTTGTTGATTTGTGTGATATGCAAAAGAAGAAAGATGTGGATAATGATATTTTTAAATTGAAGCTATTTCCATTTTCGCTTAGAGATCGTGCTAAAACTTGGTTTTCGTCTTTGCCTAAAAATAGTATTGATTCATGGAATAAGTGTAAAGATGCTTTTATCTCTAAGTATTTCCTCCCGCTAAGATCATCTCTCTTAGAAACGATATTATGAATTTTAAGCAACGATCATGAACATGTTGCACGAGCTTGGGAGAGGATGAAATTAATGATACGTAATTGCCCTGCATATGGTTTGAACTTATGGATGATTATACAAAAAATTTATGCCAGATTGAATTTTGCTTCTAGAAATCTTTTAGATTCGGCCTCGGGAGGCACTTTTATGGGAATCACTTTAGGAGAAGCTACTAAACTCTTAGATAATATTATGGTTAATTATTCTTAATGGCACACTGCAAGATCTACTAGTAAAAAGGTGCATGCAATTGAAGAGATTAATGTTTTGAGTGGAAAGATGGATGAACTTATGAAATTGTTTGCTAATAAGAGTGTTTCTTCTGATCCCAATGATATGCCTTTGTCTACTTTGATTGAGAATAATAATGAATCTATGGATGTGAATTTCGTTGGTAGGAACAATTTTGGTAACAACACTTATAGAGGAAACTTTAATCCTAGGTCGTATCCTAGTAATTCCTCTAATAATTATGGTAATTCCTACAACAACTCTTATGGAAATTTTAATAAGATGCCCTCTGATTTTGAGACTAGTGTTAAAGAATTTATGATTTCTCAAAAGAATTTCAATGCTTTGCTTGAAGAAAAATTGCCTAAGATTGATGAGTTGGCTAGGAACGTGGATAGAATTTCTCTTGATCTTGATTCTTTGAAACTTAGATCTATTCCACCTAAGAATGATATCAATGAGTCTCTCAAAGCTATGATAATTTCCATTGATGAGTGCAAAGAAAGAATCGCTAGGATGCCTGCTAAAAAAGATTGCTTTGTGAAAGCATGTTCTTCTAGTTTTCATGATAATAAGGATGAAGATCTAAAAGTGATTGATGTGTCTCCTATTAAATCTTTGTTTTGCAATATGAATCTTGATAATGATGGGACTGGAGATGAGTCAACTTTAGTTAAAAGGCGTCACAATGATTCGGAGTTTTTATATCTTGATGCAAAAAATGGTAAAAGTGGGATTGAAGAGGTCAAAACTTTACATAGCAATGAACCCACTATTTTGAATTTCAAGGAATTTAATTATGATAATTTTTCTTTAATAGATTTTATTTCCTTGTTGCAATCCGTGCTAAATTCTCCGCATGCTATAGTCAAAATAAGGCTTTTACCAAACATATCGTTGATGCTTTAATGCAATCTTATGAAGAAAAGCTTGAATTAGAAGTTTCTATCCCTAGAAAACTTTATGATGAGTGGGAACCTACTATTAAAATTAAAATTAAATATCATGAATGCTATGCTTTGTGTGATTTGGGTGCTAGTGTTTCCACGATTCCAAAAACTTTGTGTGATATGTTAGGTTTCCGTGAATTTGATGATTGTTCTTTAAACTTGCACCTTGAGGATTCCACCATTAAGAAACCTATGGGAAGAATTAATGATGTTCTTATTATTGCAAATAGGAATTATGTGCCCGTAGATTTCATTGTTCTTGATATAGATTGCAATCCTTCATGTCCTATTATTCTTGGTAGACCTTTCCTTAAAACGATTGGTGCAATCATTGATATGAAAAAAGGAAATATTAGATTCCAATTTCCGTTAAGGAAAAGTATGGAACACTTTCCTAGAAATAAAATAAAATTACCTTATGAATCTATTATGAGAGCCACTTATGGATTGCATGACAAAGATGATAATACCTAGATCTATTCTTGCCTTATGCCTAGCTAGGGGCGTTAAACAATAGCGCTTGTTGGGAGGCAACCCAATTTTATTTTTGTTTCTTGCTTTTTGGTTCTGTTTAGTAATAAATCTTTGATCTAGCCTCTTTTTAGATGTGTTTTCATGTTTTAATTAGTGTTTGTGCCAAGTAGAACCTTTGGGAAGACTTGGGTGAAGTCTTTTTTATCTTGCCGTAAAAAACAGAAACTTTAGCGGTCACGAGATTAGCTACAACTTTTTACTGGAGAGCGATATTTAGTTGATTCTTTTTGCAGATGATTAATAGATAAATTCCTCACGTCCAGAAATTTATTTTAGAATTTTTGGGGTTCCATAAGTATACGTTTGATACAGATTACTACAGACTGTTCTTTTTTTGACAGATTCTGTTTTTCGTGTGTTGTTTGCTTATTTTGATGAATCTATGGCTAGTATCGGAGGTTATGAACCATAGAGAAGTTGGAATACAGTAGGTTTAAAACCAATATAAATAAATAATGAGTTCATTACAGTACCTTATGATGGTGATTTGCTTTCTTATACTAACGTAGCTCACGAGATTTTCTGTTAAGTTTTGTGTTGTGAAGTTTTCAAGTTTTGGGTAAAGATTTGATGGATTATGGAACAAGGAGTGGAAAGAGACTAAGCTTGGGTATGCCCAAGGCACCCCAAGGTAAAATCCAAGGACAACCAAAAGCCTAAGCTTGGGGATGCCCCGGAAGGCATCCCCTCTTTCGTCTTCGTCCATCAGTTACTTTACTTGATGCTATATTTTTATTCACCACATGATATGTGTTTTGCTTGGAGCGTCTTGTATGATTTGAGTCTTTGCTTTTTAGTTCACCACAATCATCCTTGCTTTACACACCTTTTGGGAGAGACACACATTAATCGGAATTTATTGGAATACTCTATGTTCTTCACTTATATCTTTTGAGCTAAATAGTTTTGCTCTAGTGCTTCACTTATATCTTTAAGAGCACGGTGGTGGTTTTATTTTATAGAAATTATTGATTTCTCATGCTTCACTTATATTATTTTGAGAGTCTTTTAGAACAGCATGGTAGTTTGCTTTGGCTATAAAATTAGTCCTAATATGATGAACATCCAAGATGGGTATAATAAAAACTATCATATAGAGTGCATTGAATGCTATGAGAAGTTTGATACTTGATAAATGTTTTGAGATATGAAGATGGTGATATTAGAGTCATGCTAGTTGAGTAGTTATGAATTTGATAAATACTTGTTCTAAAGTTTGTGATTCCCGTAGTATGCACGTATGGTGAACTATTATGTGATGAAGTCGGAGCATGATTTATTTATTGATTGTCTTCCTTATGAGTGGCGGTCGGGGACGAGCGATGGTCTTTGCCTACCAATCTATCCCCCTAGGAGCATGTGCGTAGTACTTTGTTTCGATAACTAATAGATTTTTGCAACAAGTATGTGAGTTCTTTATGACTAATGTTGGGTCCATGGATTATACGCGCTCTCACCCTTCCACCATTGCTAGCCTCTCTCTAATACCACGCACCTTTCGCATGTATCATACACCCACCATATACCTTCCTCAAAACAGCCACCATACCTACCTATTATGGCATTTTCATAGCCATTCCGAGATATATTGCCATGCAACTTACCAACGTTCCGTTTATTATGACACGCTTCATCATTGTCATATTGCTTTACATGATCATGTAGTGGACATCGTATTTGTGGCAAAGCCACCCTTCATAATTCTTTCATACATGTCACTCTTGATTCATTGCACATCCCGGTACACCACCGGAGGCATTCACATAGAGTCATATTTTGTTCTAAGTATTGAGTTGTAATCTTTGAGTTGTAAGTAAATAAAAGTGTGATGATCATCATTATTAGAGCATTGTCCCAAGTGAGGAAAGGATGATGGAGACTATGATTCCCCCACAATTCGGGATGAGACTCCGGACGAAAAGAAAAAAAAAGAAAAAAAAGGCCATAAAAAAAAGAGAAAAAGGCCCAAATAAAAAAATGAGAGAAAAAGAGAGAAGGGACAATGTTACTATCCTTTTTCCACACTTGTGCTTCAAAGTAGCACCATGATCTTCATGATAGAGAGTCCCCTATGTTGTCACTTCCATATACTAGTGGGAATTTTACATTATAGAACTTGGCTTGTATATTCCAATGATGGGCTTCCTCAAAATGCCCTAGGTCTTCGTGAGCAAGCGAGTTGGATGCACACCCACTTAGTTTCTTTTGTTGAGCTTTCATACACTTATAGCTCTAGTGCATCCGTTGCATGGAAATCCCTACTCACTCACATTGATATCTATTAATGGGCATCTCCATAGCCCGTTGATACGCCTAGTTGATGTGAGACTATCTTCTCCTTTTTGTCTCCTCCACAACCACCATCCTATTCCACATATAGTGCTATGTCCATGGCTCACGCTCATGTATTGCGTGAAGATTGAAAAAGTTTGACATTAATAAAGTATGAAACAATTGCTTGGCTTGTCATCAGGGTTGTGCATGATGAGAGCATTCTTGTGTGACGAAAATGGAGCATGACCAAACTATATGATTTTGTAGGGATGAACTTTCTTTGGCCATGTTATTTTGAGAAGACATAATTGCTTAGTTAGTATGCTTGAAGTATTATTAATTTTATGTTAACATTAAACTTTTATCTTGAATCTTTCGGATCTGAACATTCATGCCACAATAAAGAAAACTACATAGAAATTATGCTAGGTAGCATTCCACATCAAAAATTATGTTTTTATCATTTACCTACTCGAGGACGAGCAGGGATTAAGCTTGGGGATGCTTGATACGTCTCCAACGTATCTATATTTTTTGATTGTTCCATGATATTATATTATCTGTTTTGGATGTTTAATGGGCTTTATTATACATTTTTATATTATTTTTGGGACTAACCTACTAACCAAAGGCCCAGTGCAAATTGCTGTTTTTTTTGCCTATTTCAGTGTTTCGCAGAAAAGGAATATCAAACGGAATCCAAACGGAATGAAACCTTCGGGGGAGTGATTTTTGGAACAAACGCAATCCAGGGGACTTGGAGTGGACATCAAGAAAGGAACGAGGAGGCCACGAGGCAGGGAGGCGCACCCCCACCCTCGTAGGCCCCTCATGGCTCCCCTGACCGACTTCTTTCGCCTATATATACCCATATACCCCGAATACATCCAAGAGCACCACGAAACCCTATTTCCACTGCCGCAACCTTCTGTACCCGTGAGATCCCATCTTGGGGCCTTTTCCGGCGCTCCGCCGGAGGGGGAATCGATCACTGAGGGCTTCTACATCAACACCATAGCCTCTCCGATGATGTGTGAGTAGTTTACCTCAGAGCTTCGGGTCCATAGTTATTAGCTAGATTGCTTCTTCTCTCTCTTTGGATCTCAATACAAAGTTCTCCTCGATCTTCTTGGAGGTCTATTTGATGTAATTCTTTTTGCGGTGTGTTTGTCGAGATCCGATGAATTGTGGGTTTATGATCAAGGTTATCTATGAACAATATTTGAATCTCCTCTGAATTCTTTTATGTATGATTTGTTATCTTTGCAAGTCTCTTCGAATTATCAGTTTGGTTTGGCCTACTAGATTGATCTTTCTTGCAATGGGAGAAGTGCTTAGCTTTGGGTTCAATCTTGCGTTGCTCGATCCCAGTGACAGTAGGGGAAATGACACGTATTGTATTGTTGCCATCGAGGATAAAAAGATGGGGTTTATATCATATTGCTTGAGTTTATCCCTCTACATCATGTCATCTTGCCTAATGCGTTACTCTGTTCTTATGAACTTAATACTCTAGATGCATGCTGGATAGCGGTCGATGTGTGGAGTAATAGTAGTAGATGCAGAATCGTTTTGGTCTACTTGTCGCGGACGTGATGCCTATATACATGATCATGCCTAGATATTCTCATAACTATGCACTTTTCTATCAATTGCTCGACGGTAATTTATTCACCCACCGTAATACTTATGCTATCTTGAGAGAAGCCACTAGTGAAACCTATGGCCCCCGGGTCTATTTTCCATCATATTAATCTCCCGTCAACTAGCTATTTCTGTCGCTGTTTATTTTGCAATCTTTACTTTTCAATCTATACAACAAAAATACCAAAAATATTTATATTATTATCTTTATCAGATCTCACTTTTGCAAGTGGTTGTGATGGGATTGGCAACCCCTTTATCGCGTTGGTTGCAAGGTTCTTGATTGTTTGTGCAGGTACGAGGGACTTGCGTGTAGTCTCCTACTGGATTGATACCTTGGTTCTCAAAAACTGAGGGAAATACTTACGCTACTTTGCTGCATCACCCTTTCCTCTTCAAGGGAAAACCAACGCATGCTCAAGAGGAAGCAGCTAGCTCGCCAATAATCACGCAAGTAGCTAGTCCCCGAAGACAACCACTGCATGCGTGTGGCCCAAACATATCTATGGAGAGGTGTGTTTTTGAGTAACAATGGAACAACTTTGATGTGGCACCGTGATTTCGAACTAGAAATCCCCACACTGAGTGAGGGTTAGGTTGACGATGCATATGTATGTTTCACCACACTTCAAGCCAACGACGGGGATTCATGCATGCATGCGTGCATAGTATATGCGCTCAAACTTAAGGTCTGAATCTCACCATGACCTATACTACGATAACACGAACCAAATGAAGAATCCGCCATGGTAATCTATCTTGTTGTTGATCAAGGTGATCATGGATGTCCACGCGGGCCCATGAATATATAGGCTTGTCGCCGATAACCACGTGAGGGATTGTACCGTTCGAAGGCAACCACTACATGCATATGTATGGAGGTGATGCGTGCATGCATGTTTGAATACACAACATTGATGTGGCGCATGTGTCAAAAATCATACACTAGCTCCCCACACAGAGCGAGATCGGTTCATGATGTGTCGTTGTACTAGCCACTTCGACTCGATGGGAGGGATTCATGCGTACACATGCATGTGTGTGTGTGCTCAAACTGTATCATGCATGTCATCCCAGAGCAAAAATAATAATCCCCTCCTAAGTCAAATTAACCTCTCTTGTTGTCAGGCAAAAAGTAGTGATGGACCAAGCGGGCCCACAGATGGAAAGCATCGATATCGCTGATAACCGCTTAAGTGCGTGCGAGAGGACAACCACCACCGCTTTGCATGTGGGCCAAACATATATATGTTGAATACCCAAAATGCACAACTTTGATGTGCCACATGCCTCAAAAACCGTAAACCATGCACCCACACAGAGCGAGGTTCATGAAGCGTACTACATATGATGGTCCCCTTCCCCCCTCTTCACCGCATACTATATGATCCTGCTGTAATATATTTACAACCCAAAAGAATCCTCATCGATGGTGAAATTAATTAACCTCTCCCGATGTAGGTCAAAGTAATGCATGCATGCATCGACGATGGCCTCGTGGGCCCACAGATGGAAGCGTCACACGTGAGTGTCCTAGCTAGGATAACCACCGCGTGCATGCATGTGGCCCAAAAAGGTGTTGCGTGATGTTTGAATAGCCAATTTCACAATTTTGATGTGGCACGTGCCTCGGAAACCAAAAAGTCCCGACACTGAGTGAGGTGTACTTGTTCACGGACGCGTACGTATAGTATATATGCTAGTATGCTCCCACCTCTTCGACGCGTACTATATACCACCATAACACAAAAGAAAAAATATTCTACCTTGCTGGTCAAATTAACCTCACTGTCGGCTGTTCGTCAAAGTGATGGACGACGACCTCGCGGGCCCACAGGAAGCGTCACACGCGAGTATCGAGTGTGGTGTAGGACAACCATCGACTGCATGTGGCCAAAACATGTATGTATGAAAGGGTTGTGTAATGTTTCAAATAACGATTTCACGACTCTGATGTGGCACCGGCCTACCTAACAAAACGGCCAACCCACACGGTGGCTCACAACTGTAGTGTACTGCAAGCCACCCGCCACCCCCAGACGCACACACCGTGAATCCACCGCAACTACGATGCATGTTAAATTAATTATCCCGCGGTGAACATATGTTACCAAAGGAGGGACGTTTTAATTTCAAAAATCACAGAGATCATTAAGATGTTTTAGTACATTAATTGATTGATTTTCTACAGGTCTGATGTGCAAAAATCAAATTTGAGCTACATGCACACGTGACAGTGCGCCTAAATGGATTGCAAAAATACATGTGTCTCACTGGGTGCATGTTTACTCCCCGTGCAACAAATTTCAAACATTGAGAATCTTGATTTTTAAATTCTAGTACATCCTAAACTTATTTGAAGTTCATGAAACTTATTGTGTTGTCATATGGACACCAATACAAAGTGGCATTGTAATTTTTTTGTCAAATTTGAGACCAGTTTTGATGTAATCTTTATCTAATTACAAACGGGAGACTATGAATAATTGGGAAGCAATATCCCAAACGGATTATTTATTCAAACCGTGAGCGTTAGACCAACAATGGATATGTTCCCTGCTTCGGTTAAGCAATAAAGCGGTCGCATTAATCATCCAAATAGAAAAACAATATACGTGCCGCCGCGCGACCCGTGTGTCGTGCGAGCAGGCGTGAGTTGACGGGACGCGTGCGAGCAGTCCGCCGCGCAGGCAGACGGGGAGGCGTGCGTGCAGGTGTGTGAATTGACGGAGGCGTGCTCGCTGCGCAGTGTCATCGGGAGGTGCGCGAGTAGTTGTGTGAAACTTTGGTAGGCGTGCCAGCAGTCCGGTGCGCAGGCTCACTGGGAGGCGAGCCATCGGTTTGACCATCGCCCGCCTCTCTCCCACAACTCCCACTACTCCATATTAATGGTACGCCTGAGCGGCCACACCCCCTATCCTCGCCACACACACAATCCTCTCTCTCCGCTTGCATCCTCGACGCCGCTCTCAGTCCTCAAAGCTGTCAATGTGTGAGGATGCCGCCGAAGCGCCCCTTCGGAGGGAGTGGCGACACCGGGGCTGCTAAAGCACCAGAGCACGGTGTGGAGATGGAGACAGAGGTTGCCGTCACCACCGGCGAGTTATCACTGCACCCTGACATCGTCGACGGTGTCGAGCTTCCACAGCCGGAGGCGGAGTTCCACACCGACTCCGACGACCACTCCGGCGACGACTCCGACGACCACTCCGACGACGACTTCGACGACGACAGACAGCTGGTTAGTCATCTATACCCATTTATGTGTCAAATAGATCATAGGGTTTCTCTGGTTACTCCTGCCTCCCCCTTTTTGGAATAGATCATATGATTATGTTCTCCCAATCCATGAAATCTGAGTAAGTTTTGTTAGATCCGTGTAGTGTATTGATTGTTTGAATGGTACAAGTGATAAGTGATTAGTTGCTTCATTTGTGCAAATGATTTCTGCTAGTAATCCGACTAGGGTTAGTATTCGTGCTAATAATTCCTAGCCAGGACTTGACAATTAATTTTGAATGACCTACATATGTTTGTGCCATTATTTTCTTCAAGATTGGTCTGTACATAGACGACTGTGCTTAAAAATTGAACCATAGTCTCTGGATATGTATAAATAAATGGCCATAAATTCCTAATCCTACTTCATGGCATGTAATCATTGATTTGATGCCAAATTTGTTTTACTATTTGTATAGGTGTTGTCTGATGATGTGGACAGCGAGGATGAAGATGGCCAGAGGATGTACAAGAGGCAAATCCTGAGGGAGCTTTATGCGGGAATGCATAACAGGCGTATTAGGACCTGGAACGGCGGCTATGGATGCCCATTTTGCAACCAGAAGCTTCATGACGCGTATCTAAGTGTTCTGGCGCATGCAAGAGGACGGGCCGTTGGCTCCTTCAAGCAGAAGTATTCTCGCAGGGTGGCGCACGGAGCGTACGCCGAGTACCTGGAGAAGCTTCAGGATCGTGCCAGCATGTGAGATGAGATGTGGGATGGATCGAACTATGTATGCTTGAGTATGCTTAATGACGGTTGAACTATGCACTTATGGTTGAACTATGCTTATGTACGTGTACGCTTATTATCTATGTCTGAGTATGTTAAATATTTGGTCAAAATTTGGTAAAAATTACAAAGGGGGACCAATAAACCAGGAGGGAGGTACTACGTCAATCACACACGGTTCCCAAAATTGGAACCGTGTGCAATGACTTTCATTTTGCCTGTTGCGTCAATCACACACGGTTCGCTCTAGCAAACCGTCGCCCCCAAAATTCTTTGTGGGACAGAAAACCCTCACCACCCAATTCAAAAAAGAAAAAAGAAAACCCTCACCATCCCCACGTCACGAAAACCCTCATCCCGCCCGCCACCCCCTCCGGTACATTCCCCATTCACACCTGCACAAGCTCCTCCGCGTCTATGCCATGGCACCGCCTATCGCGGCGGTAAACACTTAGCTCGACGCCTGCTGCCGCCGCCAGGCTGCCGGCAAAGCCCACATCATTTCGCCACTTCCGCTTGCCGCCGCCTATTGCCATTGACTTTCTCGATGCTACTCGCAGTCGACCCAGCTCCGCTCGGTTGGGGAATCTGCCGTACTGAGGGTTCTTTCTCATGGACGACAAGACTAATTTAATGAGATATTATCTCATCTCTTATCCCAGCTCATCTGCCTCCTTTAATCACCCGGCGGAAATCGCCGTGAATTCATTTTTATTCGAGCTGATTTGACGGTTTTCTTTCATTCATAGAATGTACAGTGCGCCGACACTTCAGGACTTTGCGACCTCCGCCAGAGATTCCATTTCACTGTACCAGATAACTTGAGGACGCGCGCAATATGTTCAATCTCACCCTAAATCGGTTGGCATGGCCTACTTTCCTGAACATATTCTAAATATTGCTACATTTGGATAAAAGGTGCCACATGCACCATATACGTCAAAGGGGATTTTCCCCCTCTTCTTTCTATATTAGGCAAATTAATGATGTATTGTTCTTTCGGTTACTCTCATATTTCCATGACATCATGTTTATCCTATCTGTTTAATTATAGATTTTTGTCCTTCGATTTCAACTGTTGTACAATTCTTTCAATTTGGGCCCATATTTGCATGTTACCATATTTTCTTTAACAATCCTACCTTTTTCTGCATGCACATCCCTTGCTATGCAACAGATTATGTAGTGCACAATTTTTCCCTTTACATAGATCAAGTTTGGATGGATGTCATACTGCACACAAACCATGGATTTACAATCGTTGCTACTGTAAGACTTGATGAACGTGGTGACTCCTATTTTGGCACTGGCTTTTGGAAAGAAATTTCTCAGTTTTATGTACTGAAAGCTGGCACTAAAATTGCACTGCACATAAAAGGGCCTGGTCATGAGATATATGCTAACTTCCCCGACAAAATGATCTGTCCAGACTTTGTTCGTAGTATGTTTTCTTTTCAACTATCTACATGTTAACTTACCCAGCAATGTCAAATGAATTGTGTAGTATTTAAGCAACCAATTGTTATTCCCTTTTCTTACTATATTCCTACCTAATAACTTCTAGTTACCAATACACTTTTCTATTGCCCTGTTTTAACTAAATATTCCCTGTACTCCCATTTCTATCAGAAAGCGCAGCTGAAAAGGAGAGTCCGGAGGTGGAGAACGGGGCTGCCAACACGCGGAGGTGGGGCGAGCTAGAACCGCAAGCGACTCCAGCAGGCCTAGACTTCATCAGCAGCCTCCCCGATGATATGTTGAGAGTCGTCATCTCCCTCCTCCCAATCAAATATGGGGCGCGGACAACCGTCCTTTCCCGACGGTGGCGCCCCCTATGGAACTCCAGCCCTCTCGACCTCATCGACACCCACGAGCTCTGCCATGGCTATCGCAAAATCTTGGATGCGTTCTCCAAGATCCTCAGCAGTCACCTTGGCCCAACCAAAGGCCTTAGAATGGGCAAGTTCCGTTCCAACAGCAAGGACCGAGCCAAGCTTGACGACTGGTTCCGATCCCCCGCCCTAGATCAGCTCGAGGAGCTCACTTTTGATGATGGGCATATGCGGTTGCTGCCAACGTCCGCACTCCGCCTCGTGCCCACACTGCGCGTCGCCAAGTTCAGGAACTGCCATCCCCCCTTAATGACGTGCCCGCTCTTATTCTACCACGACTGAAGCACCTCGAGCTCGTCGTCGTCTGCCTCTCAAACGGTGACATGGAGCGCCTACTCCGTGGCTATACTGCACTCGAGTACCTTCGTTTTCAGGCAATCAATGGGTTGAGTACCTTCCACATCACCTCCATGACTCTCCGGACTATTTATGTGTGTTGCTGGTGTGGCAGGAAGACATCACAAGATGTGTACCGCGGTATGGTCATTGAGGACACACCTGCACTTGAGAGATTACTTGTAGTTGATCAAGATGGTCCAACAAGAATCAATGTCATTTTGGAGGATTCCCCCCCCCCCGCCCATATTGGTTGCTTGATCCATATGGTTACAATCAATAAGCATTTCTCCTTTGGATTCATCTGTACTAGTTTTCTTAGGGAACTTTTCATCCACTCCAACCTCTTGTGAAGAAGGCTACATTTTTCTAGAATGTAATCAAATGCCCATGTTAATCATGTCAGATCGAAGAGGGCATGTTAGTGCATTTTACAAATCTTGCAAACCAAATAGGCCTGTAGTAATGTTCAAAACTGCATGTAGGCACTAACACGTTTTCTTCTTTTGGAGATAAGATTAGGCCCAGTGGTGGATAATGTGATACAATATAACAATCACGTCGAATGCCTAGATCTGCATCTCTCAGAAATTACTTTGAACTCCTACCAAGGGACCTTACCGGAGATTATATTCGCCAGGTTCTTTGTTCTCGGAGCAAGGGTGCTGAAGGAAATGAGGTTTTCCCTACATTTAGTTCGGAAAAATGAATGGTTTGTTGATCAGCGCCGGTGCCTGCGGCAGAATGGAGTAGGCTCCAAAAATGCTGAATTTCATTTTGGAACTTCAGATGACAGAGTAATCGGAAGTCATCGTGTCAACCCCATACATGACTTCTCAGTGGCTGACAAAATTGTGAGGTTTCGAAACCAGACTTAGAAGCGGTGATATTAGTTTGAACCTCTCTGATATCCATGTTCAGTGGATCAGCGCGAGCGTTTGCAGCTGATGAGCTGAATTTCATTTCTAATATCAGTTTGAACCTTGTAATCTTCGAATTTGAGCCATATAACTCTGGAATTTGAACCTTGTAACATTTCGAGCTTTTGTGGTACAATCGTTGAAATGGCATCATATGAGACTCGTATATTGCAAGCACTATTTTGACCTTAATATGCAATGGTCTTAGATTTTATTAACCATTCTCGAATCTGTTTACCTTGTCGATCTCACAGCACACGATCTGTATAACTAACTCGACTGCGATCTTCGACATTATTGCACACAATTGGTTTCTTCCACCGTGTGCACTGTAGAGCGCAGAATTAATTATCGCACTCGAGTGTCCATCATCACCCTTTTGTGTAACTTTGACCTCATCACCCACGGGTAAACTTATGACCGAAGTCATTCCACACACTTTGTTTTTACAAAGCTTTTTGCCAATAAACACCCATAATTTGTCCCTCTTCTAGCCGACGCTTGGCCAAACTACCGGGCGGGAAGCTTGCGTGGTAAACAGCGCGGTAGTGCGGGAACACGCTCACCGACGATACATTTGGCGCCTCTTCGAGCCCACGCGTGCAGTGCGGTGTTGTCAAGCATGCACTGGAATCCTCCGCTATGAACGTCGTGACAAGATGTGACGATTACGGGCCGGCCGGCCCCCATTTATTACATCGGTCATTTAACCCTTGTGTCTCTTCAACCTTTCGATCGCGCCCCACCATTGCAAGAAGCACACCCACCACGAGAAATTCTTAGAGGGTATCCTGCGCAGCTCCAATGGCGCTCCGAGCGGCTGCCGAAGACGAGCAGCAGTTCACCATGTGTGCCGTGGTGGACATCCACAGAAGGTTCATTGTAACACCCCGCATGTAACTTGCCATATTTGTAACTCCGACTCTTGCCATTTCCGGCTATGTGTTACGATTTTTCCTCCGTTGTCGGGTTTTGTCTTTCGTTTTGTATTTTTTCATGTCATGCATTTTCATATCTTGTCATCATGTGCATTGCATTCGCATACGTGTTCGTCTCATGCATCCGAGCATTTTCCCCGTTGTCCGTTATGCAATCCGGCGCTCCTATCTCCTCCGGTGCACCCCTCTTATTTTCTTTCGTGTGCGGGTGTCAAACTTTCTCGGAA
Source organism: Triticum aestivum (assembly GCF_018294505.1). NCBI lineage: Eukaryota > Viridiplantae > Streptophyta > Magnoliopsida > Poales > Poaceae > Triticum > Triticum aestivum. Next base: position 253,368,626 of record NC_057814.1, on the reverse strand, counting down.
TGGACCGAGGCTTGTCAAGTGGCCTTAATATACCACCCGGAGACTACCGGTCAAGTTTCGTTCCATTTGGAGGTCGTTTGGTACTCCAACGGTTAACCGGGCATCCGCAATGTCCATTTGAGTGTCCAGCAAAAACCCCCTCTAAAACCAGCCCAAAACCCACCAAACTCCCTTCCATGCTCTAGGTCGTTCGATCACGATCGTGTGGACGAAAACCGCACCTCATTTGGAGCCTCCTAGCTCCCTCTACCTATAAATATGTGGGCATCCCGAAAAACGAAATCGCAGTCTAAACCCTAGCGTCTTCCACCTCGCGCCGCCGCCCTTGCGCCCGCCGGCCCGCCGGCCTGCCCCGCCGTC
>NC_057814.1:253298298-253367822 GCF_018294505.1 Triticum aestivum | reverse complement strand
CCGGCGCCGACCCCCGCCACCGCGGCCGCCGCCGCCGCGTCCTCCTCCTCCCGCCGGCCCGCCGTTCTCCTTCCTCCAGCGTCGCTCCGGCTGGGCTCGAGCTCCCAGTGCGCCCCGATCCAGATCCGTTGACCAAGGTTGACCCGAGCCTCCCTCTAAATTTTGTAAGTCATGGATATTTTACTGCATGTGCACTTGTTCGTGATGCCATAACTCCTTGCACGTAGCTCCGATTCACGCGTGTAATATGTCAATTTGTTCATCTCGTGATGCTCTTCATTTTGTTCAATTGCACCATGTTCATTAGAGGTCATCTTGATGCCCAAATATCTGTTGGAAGAGGGCTAGTTGCTGTTATTCTCTGGTTCTTATCAGAACTTGGAGATTTGTCATTTTTGTATCATTTAATCTGTGCATCTTATGAGCATGAGCTCTACATGTGTTTTGAAGTATGCCATGCCATCTTTCCTGTGGTGTGGTCCATGTATTTTTTGATCTCTGTGGTGACTAGCACAAGCATGCAAAGTAGGCCCCGTAACATTTCTGATTTCAGGGACAGTGATTTCTCTAAGTCCTTGTCTACTGTAATTTTGTTGCCATGTAAACTTGATGCTACAGAGAGATCCATGCATATTTTGGAGATGTTCAGTAAGGATGTTTTGTAGCTATAGTTGTAATTGATCCATTCCTGCAATTGTTTGCAATTATGGAGTGCCATAGCATGACTCAATCTTGCTCTACTTTTGCTATAATATATTTCTGGCGGATTTTTAACATGATATGCAATTTTGCCAAGCTTATTGTAGTTGATCCATGCATGCTATGCTTGTGTTCTTGCCATGTATAGCTTCATAAACATGCCATCTTTCGGTAGGTATGATTGGTTTGTCATGCATTGCTCTGTAGTGAGTGCATCAAGCTCACAAAGAGGCCTACATATTATTATTTCTGCCATGCTCTGTTTTCTGCTAAGTCTGAAACCTGATAACGAAACTTGCTATGTTTACATGCTTGCCATCATATCTTCTGGTCCTTTTTGGCTTATGTTCAGTAAGGGACTTTTGTCATGTGCCTTTAGTAGAACACTTCCATGCTTTGTTTTGCTATGTTAAGTTCCTGTAGCATGTTGATTTCGTGTTCCGATCATTGCTACCTGATGCTGTTTACTGCCATGTCCAGTTTTTCACCAAGTCTGTGATCCTGTAATCTTTTGCACTTTTTCCATGCTTGTTTGAGCTTGATATGTTGTGAAATAGCCGTAGCTCAGTGTTCATCTTTTGTCAAGCATCTCCTGTAGATTACTGCCATGTGCTTTGTTGCTATGTTGGGGTGCTGTAGCATTGTTGCTTGTTGCATTTTAAGTGCTATCTTGCTGTTTATCGCAGATTCGTGTCATTCTTGTTTTGCTTGCCATTTGCAAACCGTGCATCCGTTTCCGGTGATCTTTATATCGATTTCGGCCGAAATCATCTCATCTTTCCAGTGGCATGCTTGGTTTGCCAAGTTACTGCCATGTTCATCATTTTCCTTCCGGAGCACGCATATGCATCGCATATCATATCTCGCATATCATACATGTTTTGCATCATGTTGCTTGTGCATTTCTCGTGATTGATTGTGGTTCCGTTGCTTGTTCTCTTGTCTTGGGTAGAGCCGGGAGACGAGTTCGTGAACGAGGAACCTGTTGAGTACGCTTACGAGGATCAAGCTTTCGACAACTCTGAGAACCTTGCAGGCAAGATGACCACCCCTCGAAATCACTTCTATCTTTGCTTTGCTAGTTGTTCGCTCTATTGCCATGCTCCGCTACCTATCACATGCTATATCATGTCTCCCATTTTGCCATGTCAGCCTCTAACCATCCTTTCCTAGCAAACCGTTGTTTGGCTAAGTTACCGCTTTTGCTCAGCCCCTCTTATAGCGTTGCTAGCTGCAGGTGAAGTTGAAGTTTGTTCCATGTTGGAACATGGATATGTTAGGATATCACAATATCTCTTATTTAATTAATGCATCTATATATTTGGTAAAGGGTGGAAGGCTCGGCCTTATGCCTGGTGTTTTGTTCCACTCTTGCCGCCCTAGTTACTGTTGTACCGGGATTATGTTCCTTGAGTTTGCGTTCCTTACGTGGTCGGGTGATTTATGGGACCCACTTGACAGTTCGCCTTGAATAAAACTCCTCCAGCAAGGCCCAACCTTGGTTTTACCATTTGCTACCTAAGCCTTTTCCCCCGGGTTTTCGCAAGCCCGAGGGTCATCTTATTTTAACCCCCTCGGGCCAGTGCTCCTTCGAGTGTTGGTCCGAACTGAGCAGACTGCGGGGCCCCCTCCTGGAAACTCGAGGTCTGGTTTTACTCGTAGGATGTCTCATCCGGTGTGCCCTGAGAACGAGATATGTGCAGCTCCTATCGGGATTTGTCGGCACATTCGGGTGGCTTTGCTGGTCTTGTTTTACCATTGTCGAGATGTCTTGTAAACCGGGATTCCGAGACTGATCGGGTCTTTCCGGGAGAAGGTTTATCCTTCGTTGACCGTGGGAGCTTATGATGGGCTAAGTTGGGACACCCCTGCAGGGTATTTTCTTTCGAAAGCCGTGCCCGCGGTTATGAGGCAGATGGGAATTTGTTAATGTCCGGTTGTAGAGAACTTGTCACTTGACCCATTTAAAATACATCAACTGCGTGTGTAGCCGTGATGGTCTCTTCTCGGCGGAGTCCGGGAAGTGAACACGATCTGAGTTATGTATGACGTAAGTAGGTGTTCAGGATCACTTCTTGGTCATTGCTAGATGACGTCCGTTCCGTTGCTTCTCTTCTCGCTCTCGTTTGCGCAAGCTAGCCACCATATATGCTTTTACCGCTACAGCTCCACCTCTTTACTCCATCCTTTCCTACAAGCTTAAATAGTCTTGATCTCGCGGGTGTGAGATTGCTGAGTCCCCATGACTCACAGATTCTACCAAAACAGTTGTAGGTGCCGACGATGCCAGCGCAGATGATGGCGTCGATCTTAAGTGGGAGTTCGACGAGGAACGTGGTCGTTACTATGTGTCTTTTCCTGATGATCAGTAGTGGAGCCCAGTTGGGACGATCGGGGATCTAGCATTTGAGGTTGTCTTATTTTCATCTGGATTTTGACCGTAGTCGGTCTATATGTTTGTTTTTTGGATGATGTATGAATAATATTTATGTATTGTGTGAAGTGGCGATTGTAAGCCAACTCTTTATCCCTTTCTTGTTCATTACATGGGATTGTGTGAAGATGACCCTTCTTGCGACCAAACCACTATGCGGTTATGCCTCTAAGTCGTGCCTCGACACGTGGGAGATATAGCCGCATCGTGGGCGTTACATTCATGGACCTCTCAGTGGTGTACACCAACGACCCGGTCTGGGTGGAGCACTCCATCCACATCATGGAGCTGTTGCTTGCCGAGGAGAAGTACAAGGTGGTCGGGTTCGACCTCGAGTACACCCGCGCTCGTGCCGGGTCTCGCCCCAAGGTCGTCGTCACCCAGATGTGCATGCTCCACCACGTCCTCGTCTACCACTACTGCCTGGCCACAAGGCCTTGCGAGCGTTTCCCAGGTTTGTCAACAGCCCCCACTACATGTTCGATACGGTGGACATCACCAACGATGTAAAGGCGCTCGAGAATTCGGGCATTGCCTGCCAGAATCTTGTCGACATCCAGGGCCAATACAAGATCTGGGGCAGCAAGGAGCATGAGAAGGACTCACTGGTTCACCTCGCCGAGGCCATCATCGACCCCTACTACAGAGACATGAAGGATTCGTGCAACAAGGACAAGCGTGCCTGGCACTCGGCCTGGATGGGGAAACTCAACAAAGCTCACATCGTGTACGCGGCCAAGGAGGCGTACACGAGCTACGACATGTACAGGCGGATCGTTGACATGAGGAAGTGCCTCCTTCCCCAAAACGGCCAGGGATCCAGCCGAAAGCAGAGCAATGGCAAGCATCATCGCAACAATAAGTAGATGATTAGATCCTCGTTTCTCCTACTTTAGTATGCATGTAAATGCTTACTTTGGTGTGTGGAAGTGTTATGTGTGTAGTCACTTGTGTGATTGTATGCTTAATTTGGTTATGCAATGCTGTATTTTTAAGTATATATGTTGATGATCTGTAAATATATATGTTGATGATCTATAAACAGAGCGTAGATGTTGTGCGGACAAAGAAAATCACATCGCACACGGACTAAACAATGGAACTCGTCGGTGATGTTTTCATCAATCACTCACAATTGTATACCAGCAATCGTTTGCTCACAACACACACGGCTTGTTAGCAGTAATCATCTGTGTTGTTACCGGTCTTCGCACACGTTTCCGATTACAGACCTATTTGTCGCGTATCACACACATCATGTTAAGTTGAACCGTTTCTGTTCTCATGTCTCAATGCAAACAGTTCATCCGAGTGAACCGCATGCCGTATATCGCACACACCTTTGATCTGGCTGACCGTTTCTTTTGTGTTGCCTAATCACAAACAATTCATCCGAGTGAACCGTATGTTGTACATCGCACACACCTTCATCTGGCTGCCCCCGTTTCTTTTGTTCCTCCTCATCGCAAACAGTTAATTGAGCTGAACCATATGCCATGCATCGCACACGCAACTAAAATATGAACCGTGTTTGATGCATCCTCCATCGCAAATGTTTTGCACCTTTTTTGACGGTTTTTACACCACCGTTTGCGATTATGGCATTGCACACTGTTTCGTCGAAGGGTCTCTGATTGTAGTGTCGCGTTAGCAGCACCCTGCAGTAGTGAATATACCTTTGTTCACTTTGCCATCCTTCTTATCCGCCAAATGTTTGGGGCAGTTCCACTTCCAGTGACCATTTCCTTTGCAGTATTAGCACTCAGTTTCAGGCTTGGGTCCAGCTTTGGGCTTCTTCACGGGAGTGGCAACTTGCTTGCCATTCTTCTTGAGGTTCCCTTTTCCTTCCCTTGCCCTTTTACTTGAGACTAGTGGTCTTGTCAACCATCAACACTTGATGTTCTTTCTTGATTTCTACCTTCGCCGATTTCAGCATCGCGAAGAGCCCGGGAATCGTTTTCGTCATCCCCTTGCATATTATAGTTCATCATGAAGTTCTAGTAGCTTGGTGATAGTGACTAGAGAACTCTGACAATGACTATCTTATCTGGAAGATTAACTCCCACTTGATTCAAGCGATTGTACTACCCAGACATTCTGAGTACATGCTCACTGGTTGAGCCATTCTCCTCCATCTTGTAGGCAAAGTACTTGTCAGAGCTCTCATACCTCTCGACTTGGGCATGAGTCTGAAATACCAATTTCAACTCTTGGAACATCACATATGCTCTGTGGCATTCAAAACGTTTTTGAAGTCCTGGTTCTAAGCCGCAAAGCATGGCGCACTAAACTATCAAGTAGTCATCATACCGAGCTTGCCAAATGTTCATAACATCTGCATCTGCTCCTGCAATAGGTCTGTCACCTAGCGGTGCATCAAGGACATAATTCTTCTGTGCAGCAATGAGGATAATCCTCAGATCACGGATCTAGTTTGCATCATTGCTACTATCATCTTTCAACATAGTTTTTCACTAGGAACATATCAAAAATAAAACAGGGGAGCTATACGTGAGCTATTGATCTACAACATAGATATGCAAATACTATCAGGACTAAGTTCATGATAAATTAAGTTCAATTAATCATATTACTTAAGAACTCCCACTTAGATTGACATCCCTCTAGTCATCTAAATGATTACGTGATCCATATCAACTAAACCATGTCCGATCATCACGTGAGATGGAGTAGTTTTCAATGGTGAACATCACTATGTCAGTGTTCCGAGGCCATATCTGCATATGCTAGGCTCGTCAAGTTTAACCCGAGTATTCTACACGTGCAAAGCTGGCTTGCACCCGTTGTATGTGAACATAGAGCTTATCACACCCGGTCATCACGTGGTGTCTCGGCACGACGAACTGTAGCAATGGTGCATACTCATGGAGAACAGTTGTACCTTGAAATTTAGTGAGGGATCATCTTATAATGCTACCGCCGTACTAAGCAAAATAATATGCATAAAGGATAAACATCACATGCAATCAAAATATGTGACATGATATGGCCATCATCATCTTGTGCCTTTGATCTCCATCTCCAAAGCACCGTCATGATCTCCATTGTCACCGGCTTGACACCTTGATCTCCATCGTAGCGTCGTTGTCGTCTCGCCAACTATTGCTTCCGCGACTATCGCTACCGCTTAGTGATAAAGTAAAGCAATTACATGGCGATTGCATTTCATACAATAAAGCGACAACTATAAGGCTCCTGCCAGTTGCCGATAACTTTTACAAAACATGATCATCTCATACAACAATTTATATCTCATCACGTCTTGACCATATCACATCACAACATGCCCTGCAAAAACAAGTTAGACATCCTCTAGTTTGTTGTTGCAAGTTTTACGTGGCTGCTACGGGCTTCTAGCAAGAACTGTTCTTACCTACACATCAAAACCACAATGATTTTTCGTCAAGTGTGTTGTTTTAACCTTTAACAAGGACTGGCCGTAGTCAAATTCGAATCAACTAAAGTTGGAGAAACAGACACCCGCCAGCCACCTGTGTGCAAAGCACGTCGGTAGAACCGGTCTCATGAACGTGGTCATGTAATGTTGATCTGGGCCACTTCATCCAATAATACCGCCAAATCAAAATAAGACGTTGGTGGTAAGCAGTATGACTATTATCGCCCACAACTCTGTATTCTACTCGTGCATATCATCTACGCATAGACCTGGCTCTGATGCCACTGTTGGGAAACGTAGCATGCAATTTCAAAAATTTCCTACGCTCACGCAAGATCTATCTAGGAGATGCATAGCAACGAGAGGGGGAGAGTGTGTCCATGTACCCTCGTAGACCGAAAGCGGAAGCGTTAGGTTAATGCGGTTGATGTAGTCGAATGCCTTCACGATCCAACCGATCTTAGTACCGAACGTACGGCACCTCCTTGTTCAGCACACGTTCAGCTCGATGACGTCCCTCGAACTCTTGATCCAGTAGAGGGTCGAGGGAGAGTTCCGTCGGCACGATGGTGTGGTGACGGTGATGGTGATGTGATCCGCGCAGGGCTTCGCCTAAGCACTACGACGCTATGACTGGAGGAGTAAACTGTGGAGGGGGCACCGCACACGGCTAAGAGAACAATTGATGTACCTTGGGATGGCCCCCTGCCCCCGTATATAAAGGAGGAGAGGGAGGAGGCTGGCCAAGGGGCGCGCCATGGGGGGAGGAAACCGACTTGAATCCATGTCCAATTTGGCCTCCCCCTTCCTTCTTCCGGAGGGGGGAAGGGGAAAGGAGAGGGAGTAGGAGAAGGAAGGGGGGCGCCACCCCCTTCCCTAATCCAATTCGGACTCCTCCCTTGTGGGAGGCGTACCAGCCCCTTGTGGGCTGGTTAGCCTCCCTCCTATGGCCCATATGGCCCATATCTTTCCCCGGGGGGTTCCGGTAACCCCTCCCGTACTCCGATATCTACCCGATACACTCTGGAACCCTTCCGGTGTCCGAATACTACCTTCCAATATATCAATCTTTACCTCTCGACCATTTCGAGGCTCCTCGTCATGTCCGTGATCTCATCTGGGACTCCGAACAATCTTCAGTCACCAAAACACATAACTCATAATACAAATCGTCATGGAACGTTAAGCGTGCGTACCCTACGGGTTCGAGAACTATGTAGACATGACCGAGACACATCTCCGATCAATAACCAACAGCGGAACCTGGATGCTCATATTGGTTTCTACATATTCTACGAAGATCTTTATCGGTCAAACTGCAGTAACAACATACGTTATTCCCTTTGTCATCGGTATGTTACTTACCCGAGATTCCATCGTCGGTATCTCCATACCTAGTTCAATCTCGTTACCGACAAGTCTCTTTACTCGTTCTGTAATGCATCATCCCACAACTAACTCATTAGTCACATTGCTTGCAAGGCTTATTATGATGTGCATTACCGAGAGGGCCCAGAGATACCTCTCCGATACTCGGAGTGACAAATCCTAATCTCGATCTATGCCAAACCAACAAACACCTTCAGAGATACCTGTAGAGCATCTTTATAATCACCCAGTTACGTTGTGACATTTGATAGCACACAAGGCATTCCTCCGGTGTCCGGGAGTTGCATAATCTCATAGTCGGAGGAATATGTATTTGACATGAAGAAAGCAGTAGCAATAAAACTGAACGATCATTATGCTAAGCTAACAGATGGGTCTTGTCCATCACATCATTCTCCTAATGATGTGATCCCGTTAATCAAATGACAACACATGTCTATTGTTAGGAAAATTAACCATCTTTGATCAACGAGCTAGTCTAGTAGAGGCTTACTAGGGACACAGTGTTTTGTCTATGTATCCACACATGTATCAAATTTCCGGTTTATACAATTGTAGCATGGATAATAAACATTTATCATGATATAAGGAAATATAAATAACAACTTTATTATTGCCTCTAGGGCATATTTCCTTCAGAGACGTATCAACTCCCCCAAGCTTAACCCATAGCTTGTCCTCAAGCAATTAAGTTGACAAACTGAAAGTGATAAAGAAAAACTTTTACAAACTCTGTTTGATCTTGTTGTTGCAAATATGTAAAGCCAGCATTCAAGTTTTCAGCAAAGATCATGAACTAACCATATTCACAATAACATTTAGGTCTCACATTTACTCATATCAATGGCATAATCAACTAGCGAGCTATAATAATAAATCTCGGATGACAACACTTTTTCAAAACAATCATGATATGATATAACAAGATGGTATCTCGCTAGCCCTTTCTGAGACAGCAAAACATAAATGCAGAGCACCCCTGAAGATCAAGGACTGACTAGACATTGTAATTCATGGTAAAAGAGATCCAGTCACAGTCATACTCAATATAAATTAGTAACAATGCATACAAATGACAGTGGTGCTCCCTAACTGGTGCTTTTTATAAGAGGATGATGACTCGGCAATAAAAGTAAATAGATATGCCCTTCGCAGAGGGAAGCAGGGATTTGCAGAGGTGCCAGAACTCGAGTTTTGAAATAGAGATAAATAATATTTTGAGCGGCATGCTTTCATTGTCAACATAACAACCAAGAGATATCGGTATCTTCCATGCTACATACATTATAGGCGGTTCCCAAACAGAATGGTAAAGTTTATACCCCCCCCCCCCACCACTAACAAGCACACTCCACGGCTGGTCTGAAACAAGGGGTACCGTGCAACTAACAATAGTCCTGGGGGAGTTTTGTTTGCAATTATTTTGATTTGATTTGAGCATGGAACTGGGCATACCGGTTACCAGCCATTTTCTCGTGAATGATGAGCGGAGTCCACTCATCGTGAGAATAACCCACCTAGCATGGAAGATATTGACAGCCCTAGTTGGTACATGAGCGATTCAAGCATACAAAACAGATTATCATTTGAAGGTTTAGAGTTCGGCACATGCAATTTTACTTGGAACGGCAGGTAAATACCACATATAAGAAGGTATGGTGGACTCATATGGAACAACTTTGCGGTTTATGGAAGTGGATGCACAAGCAGTATTCCCGCTTAGTACAAGTGAAGGCTAGAAAGGTACTGGGAAGCAACCAACTAGAGAGCGACAACAGTCATAAACATGCATCGAGATTAACCAACATTGAGTGCAAGCATGAGTAGGATATAAATCACCATGAACATAAATATCGTGTAGGCTATGTTGATTTTGTTTCAACTACATGCATGAACATGTGCCAAGTCAAGCCACTCGAATCATACAAAGGAGGATACCATCCTATCCTACTACATCACAACTATTTTAAAAGCATGTTGGCACGCAAGGTAAACCATTATAAACTCCTGGCTAATTAAGCATGGCATGAGTAACTATAATCTCTAATTGTCATTGCAAGCATGTTTCATTCATAATAAGCTGAATCAGGAACGATGAACTAATCATATTTACAAAAACAAGATAGGTCGAGTGCATACCAGCTTTTCCTCATCTCCATCATTTCATCATATATCGTCATTATTGCCTTTCACTTGCACGACCAAACGGTGTGGATAATAGTAATAGTGCACGTGCATTGGACTAAGATGGAATCTGCAAACATTTGTTAAAAGGAGAAGACAAGGTAATATGGGCTCTTTGTTAGATCAACAATAATGCATATGAGAGCCACTCAACATTTTCATCGTAGTCTCCTTCTCTCAACCCCCAAAGAAAAGAAAAGAATTTTAAAGAAACACACTGAAATGTTTTTGGAGTTTTTGTTTTTCTGAAGAAAGTAAAACAAGAACGAGAAAAACTATTTACACGGGAAAGCTCCCAACAAGCAAAAGAAGAACGAGAAATCTTTTTGGGTTTTCTTTTAATTTTACTACTACTAAGCATGCATAGAAAGTAAACTAACTACAACTAATTTTTGGTCTTTTCTTAAGGTTTTTCAAACAAACAAGAAGAAAGCGGGAAAAAGAAATAAACTAACATGGATAATACAATGAAATGTGTGTGTGAACATGAATGTAATATCGGTGAGGAATGCGTACTCCCTCAATCTTAGGCTTTTGACCTAAGCTGGTCTACGCCCACGGATCAAAGTAGCCCTCTCCGGCGTACTGAGGAGGATCTTGGGGGTTCCATTGGTTAGCAAGCTCCTGTGGATCCCACTGATAAATGGACTCCTGATATGGATCAGGTGATGGCTCTGGCTCAGGAGGTGGGGATCGTGTCCCCTCCCAGTATGCATAAACGTCCGCGAGCAAAACAAAGTACCTGTCTAAATGAATATCGAACAAAGTAGGTGCAGGCAAAGTAATAATCTGACAAGAATCATCGCTAAATATCAAGTTATAAATGAGTCTCTTTTCCTCATCATGCCGAATAAACTTATGTGCTATCATGCTGTTATAATCTAAATATATAGTGGGTAGCAGTTTCTCTTCTTTCTCATAGTGCCTAATGGGTATCTCAAAGTGTTTAACAAGGCGGGAGGCGAAGATACCTTCGAAAATAGGAACTTTGTATGGTTTATACTCAATCGTTTAGCAACCATAGCGCCTAAACTAAAAGTTCTATCACGAAGTAAAGCATGGCACAAAATGGCAAGGTCTGGAGCACTAAGGCCTCCACTCTCCCACGACCAATTAAACATCTCCCAGCAAATAATGAGTAGTAACGCAGAACAGGAAAATGTAAACTAGCCACTATCGCTTCTGACACCCTTCTCCTTTCCCCTGCGGTAACTTCATGAATAAAATCTTCCACATCACTAGGACGTGGTTCCTCGACGCTACCCTCATAAGGTAATTTACAAACCTCACAAAAGTCATAAAGCGTCATTTCCTTGTACTCATCATATAAGTAAAAGTCTACCATGGGTGGTGATCTCCTAGCATGAAAATGAAAATTGTGCACGAAAGTATTAGTGAGTAGGAGATACTGATCACACTGGTCGAGGAGGAAGTCGATGATGCCTGCATTCCCAGCCAAATAATAGAAATCATCATAAATTCCGGCCGCTTGCAAGAATGCATCACATGGCCAAATCTCCGCGGCACGAGGAAAATTATACTTGGGCTTCTCTTTCTCCTCATTTTCTTTTTCCTTCGAACCCTGGCTCGAGGAGCCTCTCAACAATCTCCTCATCATTTTCTTCCTCTGAAAATTTCTGAAATTTTTAGTGACTCAATATAAAAGTGAACAAAACTCAACAAGATTGATAACAACTACTCCTACAAGTGCCTAGAGGCTATATCATGCATCAAAACTACTTTGGACCATATAAATTTGACATGCAAACTCAAGAACAAGGTCACCAGAGCAACAATAAATAAAGCACTAGAACAAAAACTAATTGGACCATTGGAGGAGTCACATACCAAAGAACAATCCCCCAAAGTAGTTTTGTGAATGGAGCTTTGAGCAAGGAGATCAAAAATGGCAGCAAGATGAGCAAGAACACGAGTTTGGGCTATGGAGTGATTTTTTCTGGAGGAAGAAGGTGTGGATGGGTGCTGGAATAAGTGGAGGGGGCACGTGGGGCCCACAAGGACAGGGGCGCGCCCTCCACCTGTCACAGCCCCAGATCAGCCCTTGCTTGATTTTTCTTGCCTCCATGCATCATGTTTAAATTCAAATGAAATTTGAATTGAGGAATTTTCAAAGCCTTAGAAACCTTTTAAAAATGATCAACATTAAAATCTTCTCAAAGAAGCCTAAGAAAATGTTCCTGTTAAACCTTGAAAAATATTGGCAAGAATAAAATTCAAACCAATATTTTTGGAAGGTTTAACATATTTATTTTGGGCCTTTGAATTAATCCAATAAATATTTGAATTGGGTCTATATTTGTTATATAATAAATATATGTTCAATAATTCTGGAAATTGTTGTGTAGCTTTGGATAAGTCCATTTAGTTTACACAATTATTTTCATAAATTTTGAAAATGGTTTGGTCTTTGAACTAAATCAAAACATAATAGCAAAAATAGAAAACAGAACAAATTATTAACAGAGAGAGGGAGATAGGCCTCGGGCCCACTTACCTGGCGCCCCACCTCGGCCCAGTTGCTGTGAAGCCCAGCCCACGCAGCCATCTGCCAGTCGTCCTCCTCCTCTTGACAGAAGGACGTGAGGGCGTGTGCCCACCGCGCGTCGGCACGCGCCGGCCACCTCCTGCTTACCTGCTCGCCGCTGGAGGCACCCGAGGGCGCCACGCACTCCCCTCAACCCCTTGCACCTCTCCCCTCTCTCCCAGGACTCCCTCTCCCTCCTCTGCTCGCTTCCGCAGCGCCACCGAGTGCTGCCGTCGACGCCGCTCGCCACCACCGCGGCCACCAGCATCCCCGCGGCCTTCCAGCTAGCCCACAAGCTCCGCCTCGGATCCATGAAGCTCTACGCCGACGCACGCGACACCGGGTGCCCCGAAGCCACGCCATCACCGCCGTCTTCACCGCCATGGCCGGCGATCGCCGCTGCTCGATTCGTAGCAACGAGGGCGTCCCCAAGCACGCCGAGGCCACCTCTGCACCCGCCGTGAGCTCCTCTACCAATCCCCTCTACTCCCATGTCCATTAGCTCATCGTAACCCTCGTTTCCGTCGAGACCGAGACCTCACCGGCGCCGGACTTGTTGAAGGAAATATGCCCTAGAGGCAATAATAAAGTTATTATTTATTTCCTTATATCATGATAAATGTTTATTATTCATGCTAGAATTGTATTAACCGGAAACATAATACATGTGTGAATACATAGACAAACAGAGTGTCACTAGTATGCCTCTACTTGACTAGCTCGTTAATCAAAGATGGTTATGTTTCCTAGCCATAGACATGAGTTGTCATTTGATTAACGGGATCACCTCATTAGGAGAATGACGTGATTGACTTGACCCATTCCGTTAGCTTAGCACCCGATCGTTTAGTATGTTGCTATTGCTTTCTTCATGACTTATACATGTTCCTATGACTATGAGATTATGCAACTCCCGTTTACCGGAGGAACACTTTTTGTGCTACCAAACGTCACAACGTAAATGGGTGATTATAAAGGTGCTCTACAGGTGTCTCCAAAGGTACTTGTTGGGTTGGCGTATTTCGAGATTAGGATTTGTCACTCCGATTGTCGGAGAGGTATCTCTGGGCCCACTCGGTAATGCACATCACTATAAGCCTTGCAAGCATTGTGACTAATAAGTTAGTTGCGGGATGATGTGTTACGGAACGAGTAAAGAGACTTGCCGGTAACGAGATTGAACTAGGTATCGAGATACCGACGATCGAATCTCGGGCAAGTAACATACCGATGACAAAGGGAACAACGTATGTTGTTATGCGGTCTGACCGATAAAGATCTTCGTAGAATATGAGGGAGCCAATATGGGCATCCAGGTCCCGCTATTGGTTATTGACCGGAGACGTGTCTCGGTCATGTCTACATAGTTCTCGAACCCGTAGGGTCCGCACGCTTAAAGTTACGACGACAGATTTATTATGAGTTTATGTATGTTGATGTACCGAAGGAGTTCGGAGTCCCGGATGAGATCGGGGACATGACGAGGAGTCTCGAAATGGTCGAGACGTAAAGATCGATATATTGGACGACTATATTCGGACTTCGGAAAGGTTCCGAGTGATTCGGGTATTTTTCGGAGTACCGGAGAGTTACGGGAATACGTATTGGGCCTTATTGGGCCATACGGGAAAGAAGAAAAAGGGCCTCAAGGGTGGCCGCACCCCTCCCCTTGGTCTGGTCCGAATTGGACTAGGGAAGGGGGGCGCCCCCTTCCTTCCTTCTCTTTTTCCCTTCCTCTTTTCCTATTCCATATGGGAGGTGCAATCCTACTAGGACTAGGGAGTCCTAGTAGGACTCCACACTTGGTGCGCCCCCTCCTAGGGCCGGCCTCCTCCTCCCTTGCTCCTTTATATACGGGGGCAGGGGGCACCCCAGAGACACAACAATTGATCCTTGAGATCTCTTAGCCGTGTGCGGTGCCCCCCTCCACCATATTACACCTCGATAATACCGTTGCGGAGCTTAGGCGAAGCCCTGCGTCGGTGGAACATCATCATCGTCACCACGCCGTCGTGCTGACGAAACTCTCCCTCAACACTCGGCTGGATCGGAGTTCGAGGGACGTCATCGAGCTGAACGTGTGTAGAACTCGGAGGTGCCGTGCGTTCGGTACTTGATCGGTCGGATCGTGAAGACGTACGACTACATCAACCGCGTTGTGATAACGCTTCCGCTTTCGGTCTACGAGGGTACGTGGACAACACTCTCCCCTCTCGTTGCTATGCATCACCATGATCTTGCGTGTACGTAGGAAATTTTTTGAAATTACTACGTTCCCCAACACTTGTCGCCGTCGTCGTTTTGGTTCGCCTCCGCATAAACCAAGCACGTCACTGCACTGAGTGCACTCCCAGGAGCCCATAGCGCCCATCAGTTCCTCCTCCCATGCACCGTAGCCGCAACCCCATGCACCCCCGAACTCCGGCGGCCGCAACCGAGCCTGCCGCCGTCGACTCCGGCCACCCCAGGCCCGGAGACCACCACCATCCGACGCGCCATCGCGCCAGCTCTCCGTAGGGCCAAAGGGCGCACCGAGCAGTGCATCATAGGCGAAACCCGAGCCCC
Source organism: Triticum aestivum (assembly GCF_018294505.1). Classification (NCBI taxonomy): domain Eukaryota; kingdom Viridiplantae; phylum Streptophyta; class Magnoliopsida; order Poales; family Poaceae; genus Triticum; species Triticum aestivum. The sequence goes on along the minus strand of NC_057814.1, from coordinate 253,352,588 downwards.
TCCAGTGTACCTCCGCCGCGTTTTTGGTCGCCGCCGGCATACCTCCGGTGATGCTGACGTGGCAAAGTCATTAGCCGCTAACAGCCTAGTTATTTAACATCTAGTGACACTGACAGTCGGGCCCCACCGGTTTAATTAACCAGCTAACGAAATAAGTTAGAATTAATCTAAGTCCAGTGGCCCCACGTGTCAGTTTGACTACGCTGACGTGGTCGTTGACCTGGCCCCACTGGTCAGCCTCTGTTCTTGCCCTGTTACACTGACGTGCGGGTCCCACGGGTCAGGTTTGACCGGACCAGCCCCTGTTGACCTGCTGACGTCACAGTGACGCTATGCTGACGCAGTATTACATTTTCTGGATTTATTTTTAATCAGGAAATTCCAGAAAATACCCAAAACTTCTAAAATTCATAGAAATTCAACCATAACTCCAACTGAAACAAATTATATATGAAAAATTATCAGAAAAATGCAATCTATCCATCTGTATCATTTTCATGCATGTCAAACTAAGTTATACCTGCTGAATAGGTGAAAACATGATAATGACATTTTAAATGCTAAATGTGGAGTTTGCATATGAACCCTTAGTTCATATGGACTTCATTTAAACTGTTGCTAGATGCATTAATGTAAATCATAACATTCTTGACATGTCATGACCATGCATCATATTGTTGCATTGCATTGATTGTGTTTTCTCTCTGTTGCCGGTAATTGTCCCCTCTCGATAGCCGTGATTCCGACGATGAGTTCGATGACACCGATGAAGAGCTATAATATCTTAAGAAGTGCCAGGCAAGCAAACCCCCTTGTTCATTCCGATACAATCCCACTCTCTCGCTCCTGCTATCTTTACTGCATTAGGACCACAACGATTCATCTGTTACTTGCTGCGGTAGTTGAACCCCTTATCCTCTACATGACCTGTCATTGCCACAGTAAATAGATGAAACCCACTAGCATGAGTAGGAGTTGTTTGAGCCCTGATGTGCCTACTCATTCATGCTTGTTTGTCATGCCTGCTATTGCTTAGAGTTGTGTCAGGTCTGATTCATCGGGGATGAATTGGAGTTGTGTGAACATGTCCTACTGTGTGTGAGCTAAGTGTGTGAACACGATTTGGTAAAGGTGGCGGTGAGAGGCCATGTAGGAGTACATGGTGGGTTGTCTCATTGAAGCCGTCCTCAGGAACTGAGTTCTGTGTTTGTGATCCATGATACAGTTACTACCACGCATTGGGCCCGAAACCAATGGACCCTCTCGGCTTCTTAATCACCCTTGTCCTCTATCCAGGAGTTGCAAGTAGTTTTTGGTGTTTGTAGTATGCTGGAGGCCGTGGGCAGCGCTGACCCGAGGGGTGGGCTGTGATGCGGTAGGCACGTGGCACGGTGTACGTGCGCCCGTTTGGTGTCTCGGGAACCCTGCACACATCGTTCGGGGCCGTATGTGGAAACCTCGGCTGGACTCCCTGCGGATGGAACCTGAATAGGCGATAAACCTGGACTAGAGACTTGAGTGTTTAGGTAGGCTGTGGCCGACACCCTCGCTGGGCTTCCGCTTGAAGGTTGCCGAGTACATGTCGTGTAAACGGCGGTAAGTGGTGAGAGCATGTGTGACGAAGTACACCTCTGCAGGGTTAACATCATCTATTCGAATAGTCGTGTCCGCGGTAAAGGACTTCTGGGTTGCCTATAACAGTTCATAGACAAGTGAAAGTGGATACTCTAAAATGCGCAAGATAAGCGTGAGTGCTATGGATGGCGTTCTCGTAGGGAGACGGGAGCGAATCCATAGTGGTGTATTGATATGGTGCATATGTGGACTTGTGTGCGCCACCTCAAAAGAGTTACTTGCAGTCGTAGTTAGGATAGCCACCGAGTCAAAGCTGGCTTGCTGCAGTTAAACTCCACCACCCCCTTTGTTGAAACCGATGCATATGTAGATAGTTCTGATGTAAGTCTTGCTGGGTACATTTGTACTCACGTTTGCTTATTTTATGTTTTGCAGAGAGACGTCAGTCTTGCTAGTAGTTCCGTGTGGACTTCGACGTTTAGATTGATACCTCAGCTACAATCTTGTGCCCTCGGTAGGATCTGGTAGATAGTCAGGCTTCTCAGCCTTTTTCATTTGTAGATGTATGTACTCAGACATGTTAAGCTTCCGCATGTGCTTTGACTTGTATGCTCTGAATGTTGGGTCATGAGACCTATGTTTGTAATATCTCGCTCCTCGGAGCCTAATGAATAAATACTTGAGTCGTAGAGTTATGTTGTGATGCCATGTTGTATTTACACATATCGAGCATATTGTGTGTATGATTGAAATGCTTGGTATGTGTGGGATCCGACAACCTAGTTGTTTATCCTTGGTAGCCTCTCTTATGGGGAAATGTAGTCTTGTGCTTCCATGAGCCATAGTAGTCCGCTACAGCCCGGTTCACTGGAGTCCTGCTAGCCCAGCACTACTGCTCCGGAACACTTGGCTGGCCGGCATGTGATTCACTTCGTTCCTGTGTCTGTCCCTTCGGGGAAATGTCACGCGGTGACATCCGGAGTCCTGCCTAGCCTGCTACAGCCCGGGTTCCCGGAGTCCTGTTAGCCCAGTGCTACAGCCCGGATTCGCACGCTGCTGACCGACATGCTCGATGTTGATTCATGTATGCCTGTCCCCGTAAGTTAGTGCCACTTTGGGTTCACGACTAGTCATGTCGGCCCGGGTTCTCTGTCATATGGATGCTAGCGACACAATCATATACGTGAGCCAAAAGGCGCAAACGGTCCCGGGCCATGGTAAGGCGACACCCGTGGGAATACCGTGCGTGAGGCCGAAATGCAGTACCTGTTCTGTCGGAGCTAATCATGCAAAGCTAGCGTAGCGCCAGCCGCAAAGTGATATGAAGTGTTACAGGCTAGATCGGTGTGACTTAGAATTGGGGTCCTGACACCACCCTTGTGGCTAGTTGGTGAGGCCACCTGGTGTGTGTTCAGTGCCAGAAATTCTCAAATATTCTATAAAAAATCATACTAAATTTTCAGGGCATTTGGAGAACTTTTATTTTTGGGACATTTTTTTATTGCATGGACAATTCAGAAAACAGATAGAAAACACTATTTTTGCTTTATTAAATCTAAATAACATGAAGAAAAAGATGGGTACAGAAGGTTGTGTCTTCTAAATTCATCCATCTCATGCTCATCAAAAGGAATCCATTAACAAGGTTGATCAAGTCTTATTAACAAACTTCTTCCGAATGACATGAAACCGGAGAATTTTTGAATAACACTAGGTTACCTCAACGGGGATATGCATGTCCCCAACAATGAGAATATTATATTTCTTTTTGACAGTAGGAAGAGGGAATTCAAAACCTCCAATAGTAATAGTTGAAACTTTCCCAATAGAATTGATACTATGAACCTGAGGTTGTTTCTTTGGAAAGAGTATCGTGTGCTCATTACAATTAACATGAAAAGTGACATTGCCTTTGTTGCAATCACTAACAGCCCCTGCGGTATTCAAAAAGGGTCTACCAAGAATAATTGACATACTGTCATCCTCGGGAATATCAAGAATAACAAAGTCTGTTAAGATAGTAATGTTTGCAACCACAACAAGAACATCCCCACAAATACCGATGGGTATAGCAGTTGATTTATCAGCCATTTGCAAAGAGATTTCAGTAGGTGTCAACTTATTCAATTCAAGTCTACGATAGAAAGAGAAAGGCATAACACTAACACCGGCTCCAAGATCACATAAAGCAGTTTTAACATAGTTTGTTTTAATGGAGCATGGTATAGTTGGTACCCCTCGATCTCCAAGTTTCTTTGGTATTCCACCCTTAAAAGTATAATTAGCAAGAATGGTGGAAATTTCAGCGTCTGGTATCTTTCTCTTATTAGTAACAATATACTTCATGTACTTAGCATAAGGAGGCATTTTAATCATCAGTCAAACGCATACGCAAAAAGATAGGTCTAATCATTTCAGCAAAGCGCTCAAAATCCTCTTCATCCTTTTCCTTGGATGGCTTTGAAGGAAATATGCCCTAGAGGCAATAATAAAGTATTATTTATTTCCTTATATCATGATAAATGTTTATTATTCATGCTAGAATTGTATTAACCGGAAACATAATACATGTGTGAATACATAGAAAAACAGAGTGTCACTAGTATGCCTCTACTTGACTAGCTCGTTAATCAAAGATGGTTATGTTTCCTAGCCATAGACATGAGTTGTCATTTGATTAACGGGATCACCTCATTAGGAGAATGACGTGATTGACTTGACCCATTCCGTTAGCTTAGCACTCGATCGTTTAGTATGTTGCTATTGCTTTCTTCATGACTTATACATGTTCCTATGACTATGAGATTATGCAACTCCCGTTTACCGGAGGAACACTTTGTGTGCTACCAAACGTCACAACATAACTGGGTGATTATAAAGGTGCTCTACAGGTGTCTCCAAAGGTACTTGTTGGGTTGGCGTATTTCGAGATTAGGATTTGTCACTCCGATTGTCGGAGAGGTATCTCTGGGCCCACTCGGTAATGCACATCACTATAAGCCTTGCAAGCATTGTGACTAATGAGTTAGTTGCGGGATGATGTATTACGGAACGAGTAAAGAGACTTGCCGGTAACGAGATTGAACTAGTTAGCGAGATACCGACGATCGAATCTCGGGCAAGTAACATACCAATGACAAAGGGAACAGCGTATGTTGTTATGCGGTCTGACCGATAAAGATCTTCGTAGAATATGTGGGAACCAATATGAGCATCCATGTTCCGCTATTGGTTATTGACCGGAGAGGTGTCTCGGTCATGTCTACATAGTTCTCGAACCCGTAGGGTCCCCACGCTTAAAGTTACGATGACAGTTATATTATGAGTTTATATGTTTTGATGTACCGAAGGTTGTTCGGAGTCCCGGATATGATCACGGACATGATGAGGAGTCTCGAAATGGTCGAGACATAAAGATTGATATATTGGAAGCCTATGTTTGGACATCGGAAGTGTTCCGGGTGAAATCGGGATTTTTCCGGAGTACCGGGAGGTTACCGGAACCCCCGGGTAACTTAATGGGCCTTAGTGGGCCTAGGTGGAAGAGAGGAGAGGAGGCTAGGGCAGGGCCGCGCCCCCTTGCCCCCCCCAGTCCGAATAGGACAAGGAGAGGGGGGCCCCCCTTCCTTCCTCCCCTCCACCTCTTCCCTTCTTCCACTCCTAGTCCAACAAGGAAAGGGGGAGTCCTACTCCCGGTAGGAGTAGGACTCCTCCTGGCGCGCCACACCTCCTAGGCCGGCGGCCTCCACCTTGCTCCTTTATATACGGGGGCAGGGGGGCACCTCTAGACACACAATTGATATACGATATTTTAGCCGTGTGCGGTGCCCCCCTCCACCATATTACACCTCGATAGTATCGTTGTGGAGCTTAGGCTAAGCCCTGCGTCGGTAGAACATCATCATCGTCACCACGCCGTCGTGCTGACAAAACTCTCCCTCAACACTCGGCTGGATCGGAGTTCGAGGGACGTCATTGAGCTGAACGTGTGCTGAACTTGGAGGTGACGTGCGTTCGGTACTTGATCTGTCGGATCGTGAAGACGTACGACTACATCAACCGCGTTGTGGTTAACGCTTCCGCTTTCGGTCTACGAGTGTTCGTGGACAACACTCTCCCCTCTCGTTGCTATGCATCATCATGATGTTGCGTGTGCGTAGAAATTTTTTGAAATTACTACGTTCCCCATCAGTGGCATCCGAGCCTGGTTTTATGCGTTGATGCTATGCATGAGTAGAACACAAGTGAGTTGTGGGCGATATAAGTCATACTGCTTACCAGCATGTCATACTTTGGTTCGGCGGTATTGTGAGATGAAGCGGCCCAGACCGACATTACGCGTACGCTTACGCGAGACTGGTTTCACCGTTGCGAGCACTCGTTGCTTAAAGGTGACTGGCGGGTGTCTGTCTCTCTCACTTTAGTTGAACCGAGTGTGGCTACGCCCGGTCCTTGCGAAGGTTAAAACAGCACCAACTTGACAAACTATCGTTGTGGTTTTGATGCGTAGGTAAGAACGGTTCTTGCTAAGCCCGTAGCAGCCACGTAAAACTTGCAACAACAAAGTAGAGGACGTCTAACTTGTTTTTGCAGGGCATGTTGTGATGTGATATGGTCAAGACATGATGCTATATTTTATTGTATGAGATGATCATGTTTTGTAACCGAGTTATTGGCAACTGGCAGGAGCCATATGGTTGTCGCTTTATTGTATGAAATGCAATCGCCATGTAATTGTTTTACTTTATCACTAAGCGGTAGCGATAGTCGTAAAAGCAATAGTTGGCGAGACGACAACGATGCTACGATGGAGATCAAGGTGTCGCGCCGGTGACGATGGTGATCATGACGGTGCTTCGGAGATGGAGATCACAAGCACAAGATGATGATGGCCATATCATATCACTTATATTGATTGCATGTGATGTTTATCTTTTATGCATCTTATCTTGCTTTGATTGACGGTAGCATTATAAGATGATCTCTCACTAAAATTTCAAGATAAAAGTGTTCTCCCTGAGTATGCACCGTTGCGAAAGTTCTTCGTGCTGAGACACCACGTGATGATTGGGTGTGATAGGCTCTACGTTCAAATACAACGGGTGCAAAACAGTTGCACACGCGGAATACTCAGGTTAAACTTGACGAGCCTAGCATATGCAGATATGGCCTCGGAACACGGAGACCGAAAGGTCGAGCGTGAATCATATAGTAGATATGATCAACATAGTGATGTTCACCGTTGAAACTACTCCATCTCACGTGATGATCGGACATGGTTTAGTTGATATGGATCACGTAATCACTTAGATGATTAGAGGGATGTCTATCTAAGTGGGAGTTCTTAACTAATATGATTAATTGAACTTAAATTTATCATGAACTTAGTCCTGATAGTATTTTGCAAATTATGTTGTAGATCAATAGCTCGCGTTGTTGCTTCCCTGTGTTTATTTTTGATATGTTCCTAGAGAAAAATTATGTTGAAAGATGTTAGTAGCAAAGATGCGGATTGGATCCGTGCTCTGAGGATTGTCCTCATTGCTGCATAGAAAAATTATGTCCTTGATGCACCGCTAGGTGACAGACCTATTGCAGGAGCAGATGCAGACGTTATGAACGTTTGGCTAGCTCAATATGATGACTACTTGATAGTTTAGTGCACCATGCTTAACGGCTTAGAATCGGGACTTCAAAGACGTTTTGAACGTCATGGACCATATGAGATGTTCCAGGAGTTGAAGTTAATATTTCAAGCAAATACCCGAGTTGAGAGATATGAAGTCTCCAACAAGTTCTATAGCTAAAAGATGGAGGAGAATAGCTCAAGCAGTGAGCATGTGCTCAGATTGTCTGGGTACTACAATCGCTTGAATCAAGTGGGAGTTAATCTTCCAGATAAAATAGTGATTGACAGAATTCTCTAGTCACCATCACCAAGTTAGTAGAACTTCGTGATGAACTATAGTATGCAAGGGATGACGAAAGTAATTCCCGAGATCTTCGTGATGCTGAAATCGACGAAGGTAGAAATCAAGAAAAACATCAAGTGTTGATGGTTGACGAGACCACTAGTTTCAAGAAAAGGGCAAAGGGAAGAAGGGGAACTTCAAAAAGAACGGCAAGCAAGTTGCTGCTCAAGTGAAGAAGCCTAAGTCTGGTCCTAAGCCTGAGACTAAGTGCTTCTACTGCAAAGGGACTGGTCACTGGAAGCGGAACTACCCCAATTATTTGGTGGATAAGAAAGGATGGCAAAGTGAACAAAGGTATATTTGATATACAGATTATTGATGTGTATTGTACTAGTGTTCGTAGCAACCCCTCGGTATTTGATACTGGTTCAGTTGCTAAGAGTAGTAACTCGAAACGGGAGTTGCAGAATAAACAGAGACTAGTAAAAGGCGAGGTGACGATGTGTGTTGGAAGTAGTTCCAAGATTGATATGATCATCATCGCACACTCCCTATACTTTTGGGATTAGTGTTGAAACTAAATAAGTGTTATTTGGTGTTTGCGTTGAGCATGAATATGATTTGATCATGTTTGTTGCAATACGTTTATTCATTTAAGTTAGAGAATAATTGTTGTTCTGTTTACATGAATAAAACGTTCTATGGTCATACACCCAATAAAATGGTTTGTTGGATCTCGATCGTAGTGATACACATATTCATAATAATGAAGCCAAAAGATGCAAAGTTAATAATGATAGTGCAACTTATTTGTGGCACTGCCGTTTAGGTCATATTGGTGTAAAGCGCATGAAGAAACTCCATACTGATCGGATTTTGGAATCACTTGATTATGAATCACTTGATGCTTGCGAACCATGCCTCATGGGAAAGATGACTAAAACGCCGTTCTCCGGAACTATGGATAGAGCAACAGATTTGTTGGAAATCATACATACAGATGTATGTGGTTCGATGAATATTGAGGCTCGTAGCAGGTATCATTATTTTCTGACCTTCATAGATGATTTGAGCAGATTTGGGTATATCTACTTAATGAAACAGAAGTCTGAAACATTTGAAAAGTTCATATAATTTCAGAGTGAAGCGGAAAATCATCGTAACAAGAAAATAAAGTTTCTACGATCTGATCGTGGAGAAGAGTATTTGAGTTACGAGTTTGGCCTTCAGTTAAAACAATGTGAAATAGTTTCGCAACTCACGCGACCTGGAACACCACGGTGTAATGGTGTGTCCGAACATCGTAACCGTACTTTATTAGATATGGTGCGATATATGATGTCTCTTACCGATCTACCACTATCGTTTTGGGGTTATGCATTAGAGACAGCTGCATTCACGTTAAATAGGGTACCATCTAAATCCGTTGAGACGACATCTTATGAACTGTGGTTTGGCAAGAAACCAAAGTTGTCGTTTCTTAAAATTTGGGGTTGCGATGCTTACGTGAAAAGGTTTCATCCTGATAAGCTCAAACCCAAATCGGAGAAATGTGTCTTCATAGGATACCCAAAGGAGACAGTTGGGTACACCTTCTATCACAGATCCGAAGGCAAGACATTCGTTGCTAAGAATGGATCTTTTCTAGAGAAGGAGTTTCTCTCGAAAGAAGTGAGTGGGAGGAAAGTAGAACTTGATGAGGTAATTGTACCTGCTCCCTTATTGGAAAGTAGTTCATCGCAGAAACCAGTTTCTGTGACGCCTATACCAATTAGTGAGGAAGTTAATGATGATGATCATGGAACTTCAGATCAAGTTATTACTGAACCTCGTAGGTCAACCAGAGTAAGATCCGCACCAGAGTGGTACGGTAATCCTGTTCTGGAGGTTATGTTACTAGACCATGACGAACCTACGAACTATAAAGAAGCGATGGTGAGCCCAGATTCCGCAAAATGGCTTGAGGCCATGAAATCTGAGATGAGATCCATGTATGAGAACAAAGTATGGACTTTGATTTACTTTCCCAATGATCGGCGAGCCATTGAGATTAAATGGATCTTCAAGAGGAACACAGACAGTGATAGTAGTGTTACTGTCTACAAAGCTAGAATTGTCGCAAAAAGGTTTTCGACAAGTTCAAGGTGTTGACTACGATGAGAGTTTCTCTCTCGTATCTATGCTTAAGTCTGTCTGAATCATGTTAGCAATTGCCGCATTTTATGAAATATGGTAAATGGATAAACAAAACTGCATTCCTTAATGGATTTATTAAAGAAGAGTTGTATATGATGCAACTAGGAGGTTTTGTCAATCCTAAAAGTGCTAACAAAATATGCAAGCTCCAGCGATCCATCTATGGACTGGTGCAAGCATCTCGGAGTTGGAATATACGCTTTGATAAGTTGATCAAAGGATATAGTTTTATACAGACTTGCGGTGAAGCCTGTATTTACAAGAAAGTGAGTGGGAGCACTACAGCATTTCTGATAAGTATATGTGAATGACATATTGTTGATCGGAAATAATGTAGAATTATTCTGCAAAGCATAAAGGAGTGTTTGGAAGGAGTTTTTCAAAGAAAAGACCTCGGTGAAGCTGCTTACATATTGAGCATCAAGATCTATAGAGATAGATCAAGACGCTTGATAAGTTTTTTCAATGAGTACATACCTTAACAAGATTTTGAAGTAGTTCAAAATAGAACAGTCAAATAAAGAGTTTCTTGCCTGTGTTACAAGGTGTGAAATTGAGTAAGACTCAAAGCCCGACCACGGCAGAAGATAGAAAGAGAATGAAAGTCATTCCCTATGCCTTAGCCATAGGTTCTATAAAGTATGCCATGCTGTGTACCAGATCTATTGTATACCCTACACTGATTTTGGCAAGGGAGTACAATAGTGATCTAGGAGTAGATCACTGGACAGCGGTCAAAATTATCCTTAGTGGAATAAGGATATGTTTCTCGATTATGGAAGTGACAAAAGGTTCGTCGTAAAGGGTTACGTCGATGCAAGTTTTGACACTAATCTAGATGACTCTAAGTCTCGGTCTAGATACATATTGAAAGTGGGAGCAATTAGCTAGAGTAGCTCCGTGCAGAGCATTGTAGACATAGAAATTTGCAAAATACTTACGGATCTGAATGTGACACACCCGTTGACTAAAACTATCTCACAAGCAAAACATGATCACACCTTAGTACTCTTTGGGTGTTAATCACATAGCGATGTGAACTAGATTACTGACTCTAGTAAACCCTTTGGGTGTTGGTCACATGACGATGTGAACTATGGGTGTTAATCACATGGTGATGTGAACTATTGATGTTAAATCACATGGCGATGTGAACTAGATTATTGACTCTAGTGCAAGTGGGAGACTGAAGGAAATATGCCCTAGAGGCAATAATAAAGTATTATTTATTTCCTTATATCATGATAAATGTTTATTATTCATGCTAGAAGTGTATTAACCGGAAACATAATACATGTGTGAATACATAGACAAACAGAGTGTCACTAGTATGCCTCTACTTGACTAGCTCGTTAATCAAAGATGGTTATGTTTCCTAGCCATAGACATGAGTTGTCATTTGATTAACGGGATCACCTCATTAGGAGAATGACGTGATTGACTTGACCCATTCCGTTAGCTTAGCACTCGATCGTTTAGTATGTTGCTATTGCTTTCTTCATGACTTATACATGTTCCTATGACTATGAGATTATGCAACTCCCGTTTACCGGAGGAACACTTTGTGTGCTACCAAACGTCACAACGTAACTGGGTGATTATAAAGGTGCTCTACAGGTGTCTCCAAAGGTACTTGTTGGGTTGGCGTATTTCGAGATTAGGATTTGTCACTCCGATTGTCGGAGAGGTATCTCTGGGCCCACTCGGTAATGCACATCACTATAAGCCTTGCAAGCATTGTGACTAATGAGTTAGTTGCGGGATGATGTATTACGGAACGAGTAAAGAGACTTGCCGGTAACGAGATTGAACTAGTTATCGAGATACCGACGATCGAATCTCGGGCAAGTAACATACCAATGACAAAGGGAACAGCGTATGTTGTTATGCGGTCTGACCGATAAAGATCTTCGTAGAATATGTGGGAACCAATATGAGCATCCAGGTTCCGCTATTGGTTATTGACCGGAGAGGTGTCTCGGTCATGTCTACATAGTTCTCGAACCCGTAGGGTCCCCACGCTTAAAGTTACGATGACAGTTATATTATGAGTTTATATGTTTTGATGTACCGAAGGTTGTTCGGAGTCTCGGATATGATCACAGACATGACGAGGAGTCTCAAAATGGTCGAGACATAAAGATTGATATATTGGAAGCCTATGTTTGGACATCGGAAGTGTTCCGGGTGAAATCGGGATTTTTCCGGAGTACCGGGAGGTTACCGGAACCCCCCGGTAACTTAATGGGCCTTAGTGGGCCTAGGTGGAAGAGAGGAGAGGAGGCTAGGGCAGGGCCGCGCCCCCCTTCCCCCCCAGTCCGAATAGGACAAGGAGAGGGGGGCGGCGCCCCCCTTCCTTCCTCCCCTCCACCTCCTCCCTTCTTCCACTCCTAGTCCAACAAGGAAAGGGGGGAGTCCTACTCCCGGTAGGAGTAGGACTCCTCCTGGCGCGCCACACCTCCTAGGCCGGCGGCCTCCCCCTTGCTCCTTTATATACGGGGGCAGGGGGGCACCTCTAGACACACAATTGATATACGATATTTTAGCCGTGTGCGGTGCCCCCCTCCACCATATTACACCTCGATAATATCGTTGCGGAGCTTAGGCGAAGCCCTGCGTCGGTAGAACATCATCATCGTCACCACACCGTCGTGCTGACAAAACTCTCCCTCAACACTCGGCTGGATCGGAGTTCGAGGGACGTCATCGAGCTGAACGTGTGCTGAACTCAAGAGGTGCCGTGCGTTTGGTACTTGATCGGTCGGATCGTGAAGACGTACGACTACATCAACCGCGTTGTGTTAACGCTTCCGCTTTCGGTCTACGAGGGTACGTGGACAACACTCTCCCCTCTCGTTGCTATGCATCATCATGATCTTGCGTGTGCGTAGAATTTTTTTGAAATTACTACGTTCCCCATCAGGCTTAGGAGGAAAGGGCATGGGTTTCTGAACCCAAGGTTCTCTTTCTTTACCATGCTTCCTAGCAACAAAATCTCTCTTATCATAACATTGATTCTTTGGTTGTGGATTATCAAGATCAACAGCAGGTTCAGTCTCAACTTCATTATCATTACTAGGTTGAGCATCAACATGAACATCATTATTAACATTATCCAGGTTCATGTTCATCACCAGATTGTGTCTCAGCATCAGAAATAGAAATGTCATTGGGATTCTCAGGTGTGTCTATAGCAGGTTCACTAGCATGCAAAGTCCTATCAGTTTTCTTTTTCTTTCTATTACTAGGACTAGGTGCATCAGTATTAGTTCTCTGAGAATCTTGCTCAACTCTCTTAGGATGGCCCTCAGGATACAAAGGTTCCTAGGTCATTTTACCACCTCTAGTCATAACCCTAACAGCATTATCATTATTCTTACTATTCAACTCATTGAGCAAATCATCTTGTGCCTTAAGTACTTGTTCTACTTGAGTTGTAACCATGGAAGCATGTTTACTAATAAGCTTAAGATCATTAACAGTTCTATTCATATAATCACCCAAGTGGTCAAGCATGTAAGCATTACGTTTCAATTGTCTACTAACGTAAGCACTGAAGTTTTCTTGTTTAACAATAAAATTATCAAACTCATCCAAGCATTGACTAGCAGACTTATTATGAGGAATATCGCCTTCATCAAATCTATGGAGAGAGTTTACCTCTACTACCTGTGTCGGGTTATCAAGACCATGTATTTCTTCAATAGACGGTAAATTCTTAACATTGTCAGCTTTAATACCTTTTTCTTTCATAGATTTGTTTGCCTCTTGCATATCTTTGGGACTGAGAAATAGAATACCCCTTTTCTTCGGAGTTGGCTTAGGAGTTGGTTCAGTAAGTTTCCAATCATTATCATTACTCAATATATTATTCAATAGCAATTCAGCTTGCTCAACAGTTCTTTCCCTGAAAACACAACCAGCACAACTATCCAGGTGGTCTCTGGAAGCATCGGTTAGTCCATTATAAAAGTTATCAAGTATTTCATTTTTATTGAGAGGGTGATCAGGCAAAGCATTAAGTAATTGGAGAAGCCTCCCCCAAGCTTGTGGGAGACTCTCTTCTTCAATTTGCACAAAATTAAATATTTCGCTTAAAGCAGCTTGTTTCTTATGAGCAGGGAAATATTTTGCAGAAAAATAGTAAATCATATCTGGGGACTACGCACACAACCAGGAGCGAGATAATTAAACCATAACTTAGCATCACCCTTTAATGAGAAAGGAAACAATTTAAGAATATAGTAATAGCGAATTTTTCCTCTTGAGCAAATAGGGTGGCTATATCATTCAATTTAGTGAGATGTGCCACAACAGTTTCAGATTCATAACCATAGAAAGGATCAGATTCAACCAAACTAATTAACTCAGGGTCGACAGAGAATTCATAATCCTTATCAGTAACGAAGATAGGTGAAGTAGCAAAAGCGGGATCATAATTCATTCTAGCATTCAAGGATTTTTCTTTCAGCTTAGCTAACAGTTTCTTAAGATCTTCTCTATCATTGCAAGCAAAGAAGTCTCTAGCAGTTTCTTCCTCCATAACATAACCCTCAGGTACAACAGGCAATTCATATCTAGGGGGGAATCAAAATCTTCAGTTTCAGTAATTTCATTCTCCCTAACCCTAGCATGTTCATCAAGAAATTCACCTAGTGCCACAGTGTTATCAAGCAGAGAAGTAGTTTCATCATAAGCATTATGCATAGCAGAAGTGGCATCTTCAATAACATGCGACATATCAAAATCAATAGCAAGTGTAGGTGTCACAAGTTTACTCAAAACAGAAGAGAATCAAGTGCAGAGCTAGATGGCGGTTCCTTACCTCCCCTCGTAGTTGAGGGATAGGTCTTGGTTTTGTTGTCTTTCAGATTCCTCATAGTGATGAACAGATATAAATCCCAAGTGACTCAGAGAACAGAGCTATGCTCCCCGGCAAAGGCACCAGAAAAAGGTCTTGATATCCTACAAGTATAGGGGATCGCAACAATTTTTGAGGGTAGAGTATTCAACCCAAATTTATTGATTCGACACAAGGGGAGGCAAAGAATATTCTTGAGTATTAGCAGCTGAGTTGTCAATTCAACCACACCTGAAAGACTTAATATCTACAGCAAAGTATTTAGTAGCAAAGTAGTATGGAACTAATCATAGTGGTGGCAAAAGTGATAGTAGCAGTAATGTAGCAATTGTAACACTGGCAACGGAAAAGTAACAAGGCAAAGATCAATATGTGAAAAGCTCGTAGGCAATGGATCAATGATGGATAATTATGTTGGATGGCATTCATCATGCAACGGTTATAACATAGGATAACACAGAACTAGCTCCAATTCATCAATATAATGTAGGCATGTATTCCAAATATAGTCATTCATGCTTATGGAAAAGAACTTGCATGACATCTTTTGTCCTACCCTCCCGTGGCAGCGGGGTCCTATTGGAAACTAAGGGATATTAAGGCCTCCTTTTAATAGAGTACCGGACCAAAGCATTAGCACTTAGTGAATACATGAACTCCTCAAACTACGGTCATCACCGGGAAGTGTCCCGACTATTGTCACTCCGGGGTTGCCGGATCATAACACGTAGTAGGTGACTGTAACTTGCAAGATAGGATCAAGAACACAAATATATTCATGAAAACATAATAGGTTCAAATCTGAAATCATGGCACTCGGGCCCTAGTGACAAGCATTAAGCATAGCAAAGTCATAGCAACATCAATCCTAGAACATAGTGGATACTAGGGATAAAACCCTAACAAAACTAACTCGATTACATGGTAAATCTCATCCAACTCATCACGGTCCAGCAAGCCTACAATGGGATTACTCATGCACGACGGTGAGCATCATGAAATTGGTGATGGAGGATGGTTGATGATGACGATGGCGACGGATTCCCCTCTCTGGAGCCCCAAACGGACTCCAGATCTGCCCTCCCGAGGAAGAACAGGGCTTGGCGGCGGCTCCGTATCGTAAAACACGATGAATCCTTCTCTCTGATTTTTTTTCTCCAAAAGTGAATATATGGAGTTGGAGTTGAGGTCGGTGGAGGTCCAGAGGGCCCACAAGGTCGGAGGGCGCGCCCCCCAACCTTGTGGCTAGGGTGCGGGCCCCTTCTGTTGATTCATTCGTTAATATTTTTTATTAATTCCAAAAGTGATCTCCGTGAATTTTCAGGTCATTCCGAGAACTTTTATTTCTGCACAAAAATAACACCATGGCAATTCTGCTGAAAACAGCGTTAGTCCGGATTAGTTCCATTCAAATCATACAAGTTAGAGTCCAAAACAAGGGCAAAAGAGTTTGGAAAAGTAGATACGATGAAGACGTATCACGGACGCACACCCCCTCCGGTGGCGCGCCGATATTGGGTACGCACCATCGTCCCACGAGGCCATGGCACCGGGCGCGGGAGGCGGCGGCGGACGACGGCGAGGTGGAGTCGCATTCTCGGGCGCCTCGTATGACGCGTCAGTCCGGGCACCACAACCGCATCGTGGTGGACGTCGGCGGCTCGTCCCCGGACGGATCCATCATCGGTCTGACGTCCACCGGCACCGTTCGGGTTTCAGTCTCCGACGATGAAGAGTAGGGCATGGGAGACGGCGGGCCTTGAGTCCTGTGAGCCAGCTCATGTCCCATGCCCTGCCCTACCTTGCCGGCGACCGGCCCAACACTCTAAGGAGCGCAGCAGGCCGTCAGATATGGCCAGGACAGAGCCGGACGAGCGGGGAGCGAAACCAGACGAGCTCCGGTCAAAGATCGCTATGTTGCATGTAATAATATGGATTTGAGTTTTCTAATATGAGGTATGCAGATGTGGAATGCGTTTTTTGAGGGGTGACCGGTCACTGTCCGCGGATGCGGCCGGACGCGTCCGCGGGCGTTTGAGGGGTCGAATTTGCCAAATTCATCTGTACATGCTCTTAGAGCATCTCCAGCCGCGCTCCCAACACGCCCCCAGGCGATTTTTTACCGCCGGCGTGCGAAAATCGGCCCAGTCCCGCCCCCAGGAGCCCGTTTTCGCCGAGTTGGGCCAAAATTGGGGCCGGCGGACCCAGGACGAACCCGGCGCACTAGGGGGCGCCTGGGAGCGCCGGGGCGAGCGATTTTGGCGCACTGACCGTGGGCCCGCCGAGTCAGCGACACTCGCCTCGTCGTCCTCACAACGCCTCGGTTTCCCTCGGGGAATCAATGCCAAGGCTGCCGCGGGTCAGCCTTCCATTGATTCCTCATGGGCGGCGCGGCGACGTCCTCCCTCCTGCCACGTGTACACACGGTGTCGGGCGGCTATAAAATCAACGCCTCCCCCTCACCTCTGGCCACAGCCCGCCGTGCTCTGCCTCTCTCTCCCCGTGCGCAGCCGCCGCCGACGATCATCCCATCTCTCCCCAAGCCCAGCTGCGACGATGGGTGAGCGATTCCCCGGTGATGCGGCGGCGGCCAACGGCTTCGGCCGCCGCTCACTGCACGGGTGGGAGGCGTATCTGCTCTTCGAGGCCAACATCCCGGCGCCGCCCGACATGCGCAGGGCCGGGCGGGTGGAGGCTCAGCGCCGGTGGCGTCCCCATTCGCCCAGTGCCCGACGTCAACGCGCGCGCCGACGAGGTCGACCGCGTGCGAGCGTCGCTGACGGAGGAGCAGCGCGCCCTCCCGTAGTACGCCGCCGACAACCACGAGGCGTGGGCGGCGTACTTCCAGCACCGGCAGGCGCAGCGGCTGGCCTCCACCAACGGGGCGCCGGTGGTGGGGGCACCAGGAATAGCGAGGGGCGCCGCCTGTGGTGGGGCGCCCTGGCCGCACGCTCCACGAGGTTCTCCAGCACCTCGAGGGCGGCAACAACCCGCCGCTGACATACCCTGCCGCGGCCGTCGCCCCGGTCCCCCGCCGGAGCGCCGGACAATGGATGCCCAGGAGGTTCGGCTCCTCCTCGTCTTCCTCCTCCCATTCCTCCTCCCACTCCTCCGGCTCGCCGGCGGTGTTCGGCGTCAAGGCCGAGCCTGCAACGGAGACGCCGCTCGGGCGGCGCACCTGCAGCGCCGGCATCGTCATCAACGAGGGCGACGGGCGCGCCTCCTCCTCGGCTCCTCCCCGCTACGTCAAACCGAAGACGGAGCTGGGGCTCGCCGCCGTGAAGACTGGGTCGGGGCTCGCCGTCGTGAAGACGGAGCCAGGGCTCGCCGGCGGCGTGAAGGAGGAGCTCGACGACGCGGCAGCCTTGAAGTGGGCGCGTGAAGACTGGGCACGGACGGAGCTGGAGCGCCAGTGCCGCGCCTACGAGCAGTTCGCCGCTCGGCGCCGTGGCCGCGGCGAGGGAGGCGTCGTCGTCCTCGACAACGAGAGCGACGATGATGCGCCGCCGCCACCGGTCCGCCAGGGCGACGTCGGGCAGGGGTCCAGCAGGGGCGGCCGCGTCAAGGAGGAGAGGGACGGCGAGGATGGCGGCGACGTCGGCGACTTCGCCGCGCTCAGCACGTTCTTCGGCTCGTAGTTGTAGTTGCGGCCGTTTTTTTAAAAGTACTAAACTTTGTTATGTAATGTCATGTTCGCCGAACTTTAGCCGAATCTTTGTCCCGTTTGCTGAACTTTAGTCGAATTTCTTTTTTCTTAAAAAACGCCTTCTGAGGACGACCCTGGGGCCGGCGGCTAGAAACCCGAAAGCCCCCATGCCAATTTTTAGCGCCGGCTCGCTCCCAGGCGGCGATTTTACGCGCCCCTGAGGGGCCAACGGCTGGAGATGCTCTTATATTTTTATATTTTGTTTTCTAAGGTCGTTCGCACCTACAAATCCAGTTCCATTTGACAAGGTACCATCTTCTCGCCGTACGCACTCTCTCGGTGCCGTGTAAATGAACGGTGGAACAAGCAAAATCTTTGCACGGCCAGCAGGCTTCCCCAACGGCACAGCATCCGACCGTCCAGACCGTCTCCCGCGTTGCTTCACAGCACAAACCCGATGGAATCTTGTTGCCCAAGGACAAGGAGAAGTGACATGTACGATCAGTGCGCACGAACATTCTACAGCCGTCGGTTCCTTCTCGCAGCTATATGGCGCAGCTGCCACGTGCATCGTCTAGCGGCCGTAGATGGCGCGGCACGCAGCCCTACGCGGCCACGATCGTGGCGCGTATTAACTCTCCTTTCCCCCCGGGTGACACCGCGTTCCGCACTCCAACCTGTACACACCCGTCCCGCCCGTGGGCAGCATAAGTAGCGCGCGCGAATAGCTAGCGTAGGCGGCCATGCAGGATCTCGCGGCGAGCCGCAGCGCGGGACACGGCTGACCCCCCGTCGACGCGCCAACAAACGCGGCACGCCCACGCGCAGCTCCGACGCGAGGAGGGCAGGGAGAGGGGAAGAGAGGGGCCGGGCAGGGCAGGAGCGCCTTCGCGGCGGGCTCGGCGAGGGAGGTGGCTCGATGGGGGGCTGCTACTCCGCCTACGCCTGCTCGCGGAAGCTGCGCGGCCGCCTCGGCAACCTCTCCTTCGTCCTCCCCGTCACCGAACGCGACGCCGCCGCCGCCAACGCCGCCTCCGGGGCCAGCACCAGCAGCGCCCGCGCGGGCTCGGACAGCTCCGCCAGGAAGGCCGACCACGGCAGCTCCAGGCGCAACAATGGTGACGGCCCCGCCGGCGGCACCGAGGAGGAGGAGCTCGTGGCCAAGATGACGTCCGCCGAGTTCGGGCGGCGCTACGTGCTCGGGAAGGAGCTCGGCCGCGGGGAGTTCGGGGTGACGCGCCGCTGCAAGGACGCCGCCACGGGCGAGGCGCTCGCGTGCAAGACCATCCGGAGGCACCGCCGCCGGGGCGGCCGCGGGGCGAACCGCAAGGCCGCGGGTGGCGGGGGCGCGGAAGCCGCCGCGAGAGCCGCCGCCGCAGCGGCCGCGGCGCACGCGGCCGACGTGCGGAGGGAGGTGGCCATCATGCGGCGCATGTCGGCCCGCGGCGGCGCGGCCGTTGTGCGGCTGCGGGAGGCCCGCGAGGACCAGGAAGGCTCCGTGCACCTCGTCATGGAGCTCTGCGAGGGCGGCGAGCTCTTCGACCGCATCGTCGCCCGCGGCCACTACTCCGAGCGCGCCGCCGCCAAGGTCTTCCGCACCATCGTCAACGTCATCCAGGTACGCAACCCGCATGCAAGATTCGTTCAAGAACACCTCAACAAGCTTCTCGATCGACGTTCTTGCGCACCAATATCGCAACGAAGGCAACGAACTAACCAAGTTTGCTCAACCAATGTGGCAGTTGTGCCATTCGAACGGGGTGATCCACCGTGATCTCAAGCCGGAGAACTTCCTGTTCGCCAACAAATCCGAGGACGCCCCCCTCAAGGTGATCGACTTCGGCCTCTCGGTGTTCTTCAACCCCGGCGATCGCTTCACGGAGGTGGTGGGGAGCGCCTACTACATGGCCCCCGAGGTCCTCAAGCGTAACTACGGGCAGGAGGTGGACGTGTGGAGCGCCGGCGTCATCCTCTACATCCTCCTCTGCGGTGTGCCGCCCTTCTGGGGGGACAACGACGAGAAGATCGCGCAGGCCATTATCCGCGGCGGCCTCGACTTCAACCGGGAGCCCTGGCCCAGGGTGTCCGGCAACCCCAAGGACCTCATCAGGCAGATGCTCGACCCCGACCCCGCCACCCGGCTCACGGCCTCGCAAGTTCTTGGTACTTCGCCATTGCACTTCTACTACTAATTAGCACGTGGAGTGGATGGACGTAGAACTAACGCAAGCATTGTGATTGTGATTGTGATTGGCAGAGCACCCGTGGCTGAAGAACGCGGACACGGCGCCGAACGTGTCGCTGGGCGAGGCGGTGCGGTCTCGGCTGCAGCAGTTCTCGGCGATGAACAAGTTCAAGAAGAAGGCGCTGGGCGTGGTGGCGCGGAACATGCCGGTGGAGGAGCTGGACAAGTACGTGCAGATGTTCCACCTCATGGACAAGGACAAGAACGGCAACCTGTCGCTGGAGGAGCTCATGGAGGGCCTCCACATCAACGGCCAGCGCGTGCCGGAGTCGGAGATCAGGATGCTGCTCGAGGCCGCCGACACGGACGGCAACGGGACGCTGGACTGCGACGAGTTCGTGACGGTGTCGCTGCACCTCAAGAAGATGACCAACGAGAAGTACCTGGCGGCGGCGTTCCGCTACTTCGACAAGGACGGCAGCGGCTTCATCGAGATCGACGAGCTCCGGCAGGAGCTGGGGCCCAACGAGCAGGCCATCCTCGAGATCATCCGCGACGTCGACACCGACCGGGACGGACGCATCAGCTACCAGGAGTTCGAGCTGATGATGAAGTCCGGGGCGGACTGGAGGACCCGCCAGTTCTCGCGGGCCAACTTCAGCACCCTCAGCCGGAAACTATGCAAAGAAGAAACTTCCTCCTCGTGAATTCAATTTGTTCTACTGCTAGATGTGATTCTTTTTGTGCATGTAAGCTGCAGGGTTAACGAGATCAACTTAGGCACGAACAAATGGACGTACCTGGGGTTGTGCAGTGACAAGAAATGAATGAATGATATTTTCTCACACACAAAAAAATGGGACTGACTATAGGTCAGTCGACTGACCCGAAGTTGTTTCAGCCAACGAAACTACCTGATTGATGGTTCGCTACCTCTATGAATCAAGGCTTAACTCGATCGCACATAAAAAAAAATCAAGGCAATGGCCGGCTAGTGTCACGCGCGATATTAATTTGTTTTCAAGGAATTCGTACGCGCAGCGTACACAACAGTATGTATGTATCTGCACCAACACTACTAGCTAGCTACCTTCCTCTTATGCTAAGTACAGAGCACTTGGGTCTGGACTCTGAGGTCCGCGAACTGGAAGAACAGCTGCGGGAGATTTATGCTCGTGAGGAACTGCTGTATAGACAGAGATCACGGATCGACTGGCTTGCTGCTGGTGATCAGAACACCAAATATTTCCAAGGGCGTGCAACTCATCGTAAGCGAAAAAATACTGTAAAATCACTAGTCAAAGAGGATGGATCAAGGTGTACGGTTGACGAAGACATGAGAGAGTTGGCGGCAAATTTTTATGCCAAGCTGTTCACATCAGAGGACTCGGCGGGAACTAATGGCCTGTTGGAAAACATTGCTCCAATGGTGACGGAGGAGATGAACGGCAAGTTGTGTGCGCCTGTGTCTGACATGGAAATAGAAGCTGCGCTGTTTCAAATGGGGCCTACTAAAGCTCCTGCCCCGGATGGGCTGCCAGCACTCTTCTACCAACGACACTGGTCGTTGGTCAAGGATGATGTGTGTAGGGTTGTGCGAGATTTTTTGGGTGGTGTGGCCGCGCCTGACGCGTTTAATGCGATAGTCATAGTCATGATTGCTAAAGTCAACTCACCGGAGTTGCTTTCCCAGTTCAGACCGATAAGTTTATGTAATGTACTTTATAAAATTGCATCAAAAGTCCTTGCTAACAGGTTGAAGGTAATCTTGCCAGTGCTGATATCTGAAGAGCAAAGTGCTTTCGTCTCTGGAAGGCTCATCACGGATAATGTCTTGATGGCGTATGAGTGTATGCATGCTATACGAACCAGGAAACGCAAGAGGCCTTTGTGCGCGGTTAAACTGGACATGATGAAGGCGTACGATAGAGTGGAATGGATTTTTCTGGAGCAGATGTTGTCAAGGTTTGGTTTTGAGCCAAGGTGGATTTCCATGATTATGCGATGTGTGACGTCTGCAAATTTCAGGATTAAGTTAAATGGGGGCATGTCAACGTCTTTCACGCCATCTAGAGGGCTCCGACAGGGTGACCCTTTGTCTCCATATTTATTCTTGTTTTGTGTTGAGGGCTTCTCTGCATTATTAAAAAGAGCACAAGAGGATGACTTGATAAAAGGGGTCTCATTTGGGTGCACTGGCCCCCAAGTGACACACCTGTTGTTTGCGGATGACAGTATAGTGTTTCTTCAAGGAACAGAGGGAAGCTTCCAAGTACTCAAAGATATTCTCACAATGTATGAAGTGTCTTTGGGTCAGAAAGTCAACTTGCAGAAGTCATCAATTTTCTTTGGGAAGGGCTGTCCGGATGATGACAAGGTGGCGTTGAAGCAAGCTTTAGGCGTTCCAACAGAGGCCTTGTCGGAGAGGTACTTGGGGCTGCCTACAGTTGTTGGGAGATCGAAGGAAGGGACTTTTAAATATGTGACAGAGACTGCGAAAGGTAAAGTTGCCGGATTGAAGGGCCAGGGGCTATCTAAAGCAGCTAGAGAAATGCAAGTTAATCTGTTTTACAAGCTACACCTACATTCACTATGAGTTGTTTTCACCTCACGAAGAAGATGTGCCGGAACCTGACTTCTATCTCTTCAAAATTCTGGTGGGGGTCAACGACTGATGAGCGGAAAGTGCATTGGATAGCGTGGGACAAAATGTGTATAGCGAAGCGAGATGGTGGGATGGGCTTTAGAGATCTAAAAGCGTTTAATCAAGCTTTACTGGCCAAGCAGGCTTGGAGGATTGTCCAACACCCGGAGTCTTTATGTGCAAGGGTTCTTAAGGCTAGGTACTTCCCTGATGGTTCAATAATGAATGCAACGTGCCCATCTGGTGCTTCGTACACTTTTAGAAGCATTATGCATGGACGTGAACTCCTACGACAAGGGTCTATTTGGCGCATTGGCAGTGGTGCAAGTGTAAATATTCATCATGACCCATGGATCCCAAGACAAGGAAGTCTGACACCACTGGGTGCAGATTACGTGCATGGGATAACCAAGGTTCGTGATTTGATGCTGTAGTCTGGGAGAGCTTGGGACACACATAATTGACAACATGTTTTCCGCTGATGATGCCACGGATATTAAGCAAATAGCGATTGGTGGTCCGGAGATGGATGATTATTTAGCATGGAATCATACTAAGAACGGACAATTTACGGTCCGGTCTGCTTATCACCTGAAGATGGCCATGAATAGGGCGAAATCTGGACAGCCAGAATCGTCACTTTCGGTGGCGCGACACAAAGGATGGCCCGGGCTATGGGATACAAGTGCTCCGAACAAGGCAAAAATTCATGTTTGGAGGCTGATTAGGAATGGGCTGGCTGTTGGCTCGGAGTTGCATAGACGTCGGATCAAACCTGGCATTTTCTGTCCGGTGTGCGGCAGGAAGGAGACGGTCTTTCACAGATTTTGGAGCTGCCCACATTCAGTGCTATTCTGGAGGCAACTACGCTCGGAAAAGGGAATTCCGGTGGCGATCCCACCGGTCCACATCGATTCCCAGAGCGCGGTGGCGAGATGGCTGTTGGGTTGGTTCGGATGCACAGGAGGAGGAGAAGGAGCTAATGGTTCAAGCAACATACGGACTTTGGCTAGCCCGGAATGAAACACGACAAGGGACGAAGATCTCTGAACCACATGAAATAATAAACTCGGTGTTGTTGTATGTCAATGAATGGAAGGCGTTTCATGGAAGGAAAGAAAAGCTGCAGAAGCCGGAGATCAAGGAAAGATGGGTGCCACCGGAGGAGGGTTGGGTTAAAGGCAAATTTTGATGGAGCTGTTTACAAACAAGGAGCAATGTGTGGTGTAGGTGCTGTCCTACGGGATCATTCAGGAGCTTTTAGAGCTGCTACTTGTCATCTGTTTGATGGAATTGCCGATCCGAAGGTTGCTGAAATTTATGCTTGCAAACGAGCTCTACAGGTGGCGGCCGAACTCAACACATCCAAGCTGCTGTTGGAGACGGACTGTGCTAATCTAGCAAAGATGTTGTGTGCGCAAGAGAAAACCCTCTCTGCAGTTGGACCCCTGCTGGAGGAGATCAAGGAGAGGATGAAAATGTTCTAAGAAGTGAAAGTGTCTTGGGTAAGGCGTAGTGCTAACGCTGCCGCAGATAAGTTAGCTAAAGTAGGGTTAAGTGATGGACTATGTAAGGTTTGGTTTGTTGTTCCCCCAGATTGTATTCTGGGCATTGTGTCGGACGAGATTTCTAATTTCTTTTAATTAGTCAATAAAGCGACAGTAGTTGATCCTAAAAAAAAAGCTACCTTCCTCTTCTTTTTTTCTCTTTCGGATCGGAGGACGGAGCCTTCAAACACATGCACGGATGTATTTCACCTATTGTACATGACTAGTTGCAAAAAAATATTATACGTCGGTACCTGTGCGCACATGCATTCCCTCCCATCGATCGATGGTAGCTAAATAAATGCATTTCAATCTAGTAAGAACCTATGCATGTTAGTCCATTGAAAAGAAAAATTGCGACGTTCTCCGGGCCAGAACAAAGCCAAACTGCAGAACTTGTGTCTTGCTGATTGTAGCCTTGGGGGATGAGTAATATAAGTTTCATTCGCAAAAAAAAAACGTTGGTTGAACGAGGCAAATTAAAACAAATAGTGAAAAAACTTCATAAAATTTACGCATAAATTGTGCTTTTTATAACATGCAAGAATGCACATATAATAATTGAAAGAAAATAAAATAGAACTAAAACTAAACCAAAATTTGCACCTAATTTACAAAGAAATTGCACTAATATGCAAGAATAAGTATATAATAGTGTAATTACCGATAAAATAAGTTTTCTCATAGGGAATGAATTAGTGGCGTTGGTATTGCCCCTTAAATAAATAAATAAATAAAATAATATATTTTTCTAAGGAAAGATGAATTAGTGATATTGGTATGATCGTTTAAGACGAAACAAAATGAGAAAAAGTAATGAAAAAATGTGCACAAAATTTACAAAAAAATAAGTTTTTTTATAATATATATGAATAAGTGTATAATAGTGCAATTTCCTTGAAAAGGAAGTTTCCTAAGAAGAAATAGATTAATGGCTTGGTATTACTGTTAAAGAATAAAGAAAAGAAAATAAAAACTAAACAAAATCAAAATAATGAAGTTTTTCTAAGGAAGAATGAATTAGTGACATTGTTATTACCCTTCCATAAGAAAGAAAATGAAAAAAAATGCACATAAATTGCACTTTTCATACTATGCAAGAGTAAACTTATAATACTGAATTTTTTGCCAAAATAAAGTTTCCTAAGGAGGAATAAATTAGTGACATTGGTATTGCCGTTTTAGAAGAAAGAAAAAGAAAAAAAAGAAATGACAAGATGTGCACAAAAAATGCGCTTTTTTTAAATGTTGAGGATATCGCTTATCGTTATCGTCTCGGTCAGCTAGGGGTTAGAGATTAATCGAAAGTCGGCCGATTAATCGATTTTATCGATCAACAATTAATTGGATTTTTTGTTGCAAATCTCAGGTTTCCAACACTAAAATACGCTGTATTCAACACCAAAACAATATTTGACATAAGTGTTACCTTGCTTCCTAGCCTTTGAATCCTCGTAAAATGACAAACAAAATAGGACAACAATACATATTGTGTAACAAGGTCCACAAAACATAAGTAAACATAGTTTTTGCAAACATAGTGCTATGAATAGGTCTGATTTATCAGTAGATTCCCGATAAATCGCTTGTCAGAGCGATAAATCGGTCCAAAAGATAAACGGTGAAGATAAGGCATTATCTTATCGGTCAACACCCCCCCCCCCCAATTAGCGATAAATCGGAAGATTAATCGCTGAATCGGAAGATTTCTTGAACAGTGATTTATAAAATGTAAGAATAACCCTGTAAAAGGGAAGTTTCCTAAAAAGAAATAGATTAATGGCTTGGTATTACCCTTGAAGAATAAAGGAAATAAAATAAAACTAAAACTAAATCAAAATAAAGAAGATTTTGCAAGGAAGAATGAATTAGTGGCATTGTTATTACCCTTCCAGAAGAAAGAAAATGAAAAAAAAATTGCACATGGTTTACACATAAATTGCACGTTTCATAATATGCAAGAATAAACTTATAATACTGATTTTTTCCCCAAAAGAAAGTTTCCTAAGGAAGAATGAATTAGTGACATTGGTATTATCGTTTAAGAAGAAAGAAAATGAAAACAGGTAATGAAAAAATGTGCATCAAATGTACACAAAAAATTATGTGTTTATAATATGTAAGAATAAGTGTATAATATGCAATTTCCGTAAAAAAGAAGTTTCCTAATAAAAAATAGATTAATGGCTTAGTATTACCCTTAAAGAATAAAGAAAATAAAATAGAAACTAAACCAAAATCAAAATAACGAAGTTTTTCTAAGAAAGAATGAATTAGTGGCATTGTTATTACCCTTCCAGAAGAAAGAAATGAAAAAAATACACACATAAATTACACTTTTCATAATATGCGAGAACAAACTTATAGTGATACTGAAATTTTCTCCAAAAGAAAGTTTTCTAAGGAACAATGAATTAGTGACATTGGTATTACCGTTTAAGGAGAAAGGAAATGAAAAAAGGAAGTGACAAGATGTGCACAAAATTTACACAAAAATTATGTTTTTTATAAAATGTAAGAATAAGTGTATAATAGTGCAATTTCCGTAAAAATGAAGTTTCCTAAGAAAGAAATAGATTAATGACTTGGTATTACCCTTAAAGAATAACGAAAATAAAATAAAAACTAAAAAATAATCAAAATAATGAAGTTTTTATAAGGAAGAATAAATTAGTGGCATTGTTATTACCCTTCCGGAAGAAAGAAAATGAAAAAAATGCACAGAATTTACACATAAATTGCACTTTTCATAATATGGGAGAATAAACTAATAATACTGAAATTTTCGCCAAAAGAAAGTTTTCTAAGGAACAATGAATTAGTGACATTGGTATTACCGTTTAAGAAGAAAGGAAATGGAAAAAAAAAGGAAGTGACAAGATGTGCACAAAATTTACACAAAAATTACACATTTTTATAAAATGTAAGAATAAGTGTATAATAGTGCAATTTCCGTAAAAAGGAAGTTTCCTAAGAAAGAAATAGATTAATGGCTTGGTATTACCCTTAAAGAATAACGAAAATAAAATAAAAACTAAAAATAATCAAAATAATGAAGTTTTTATAAGGAAGAATAAATAGTGGCATTGTTGTTACCCTTCCGGAAGAAAGAAAATGCACAAAATTTACACATAAATTGCACTTTTCATAATATGGAAGAATAAACTAATAATACTGAAATTTTCGCCAAAAGAAAGTAGTAAGAAAGAATTAAAGAAGAAAGACAATAGACTAAAAGCTAAAACTAAGTAAGAATAATGAATTTTCATAGTTTATTATATTTTACACTTATTTGTATAATACTTGTGTCTATACATTCATATAAAAACAAACCGAGCAAAAAAACGAAAAGCAAAACCGAAAACACATGCAAATGTCAAAAATTAATTTGAACCATATCTCATATCCATGGTTCGTCCCAGTCTCACACATATGCACGCACACAACCTCTGTTTGTAAAGCGTCGCTTAAGCATCAGAGCGCCCTCCAGGCTTAAGGCGTCAAACTTGCCTTAGGCAGGTGTCTAAGGCGTCCGCCTTAGACATTAGAGCGTCTGAAGCGCCCGCTTAGGCGTCCTGGTTGGCGCTTCAGTGTAGAGCAGACGCTTTAGACTAGCCAGGCAGGGGCAAGAAATTTCAGGCGGGAAAACTAGACTGGGTGGGAACACAAGGGCGGAAAAACTGGGTCACATGTGAAACAGTTACAGGAGGGGGAAGAAAGAGAGAGAATCAAAACCACAGAGCGTGCCAGGCTTTCTGCTCCCTCCTCTCTCCTCTGGTGGCAGCTTCCTCCTCTCCGGCCACAGCTCCTCCCCCTCCTCTCCAGCTGCAGCTCCTCCCCCCTCCTCTGGTGCAACCCTCTTCCACCAGGCCAACAGCACAAGGTATGGCTCCTGCCCTCTGCATTCTCTTTTGGGAGAAGAGCAAGCGCAAAGAGGGTGGAATGGATAGATCTTGTGTGGGCTCTATAACCAACAGCTTATGGTATATATGTCTCACTAAATGGTTCTCTAATCTACTGCCCATTAGGTTAGGATCAGTCTAAAGCATCGCCTCACTTTACGCTTTAGCGCTTAAGCGGTGAGGCGCCCCCAGCGTCTCGCTTCGCTTTACCGCTTTAAAAACATTGCACACAACACCACACCATAAAAAAATAACATGCAGAAAATGAAAAGATAAAAAAAGATGTTGCACGTATACATGGAGGCATGGCACTGCATGCAGCCATGCATACAACTAGTCCAAAGCCTCTCACATGCATGCATAATCGTAGTAAAAAGAAAATCGACACCGATAAGAAAAGTCAACCGACTATTATATAGCTAAACTGCAAAAAGCTACTGCATCACACGTCATCCTTAAGTGCAGTTTTTTTAAACTGAGTCAAAAGCTTTGACTCCATCTCATTAATAAAGAAGGGCTTGAAACACGGTTTGAACTTTGGAGGTCCGTTACTCCTCCACAAGTGGCACAAAAACGCAAAAAAAACTACTCTCGCGACATATGCTAGAACTCAATTTCTTTGCCCCGTCGATCATCCGGTTCTTAGCCTTGCGCCACAATATTAGAAAGGCATGTGAGATTTACCTTGGAAGACCCTCACATTCCTCTCCGTACACCCAGACCACCAACATGAAAAGAGTGGTTGTCGCCTTGCATCGGTGTCCAGCGTGAAGGACCATCCTCTCCCACCACTCGCATCCTGGTCCAAGAGTCTATCTCTAACTCGTCCATGCGAAGCTAATTCTTGATCCCCACACCGTGATGGTGAACTTACATTTGAAGAGCAAGTGTGCCGTCGTCTCAGGTTCTCTCTTACAAAGCTGATAGTTCACGGTTAGGCCACCGTATCTTCTGAAGCTCGTCGGCCGCCCACAGTCCACACCATGTTCTGAGCATGAGCCAAGCGAAAAATTTGCACTTTGGAGGGGCCTAGTTGTTCTACACGACGGTTCTCATGTTAGTCCAGGTGGCCCCGACAAACAGCGCCATGTAGGCCGAGACCCCGGAGGCGTGAACTGACATACAATGTCTTTGGAGTCCCCCAGTGAGTTGCATGTGCTGAATTTTCTCCCAAAGAACATGAAATTGTTGAAGGTGCAATACTGCAAAGCCATTCAAGATGCTACACATGTGATTATGCATAGCGTCCTACATGGTGCTGACCGGAACGACAAACGGCATGATGTGGTGGGTGGTCTGCGGTGTGAGGACTGACGTAACAAAATCAGCTCTCCCCATGGACATGATGAGTCTGCCCTACCATGGAACCAGGTGCTGAAAGTCGGTCATACCCCTGTTGGTGCATAGAGTTGAGATCTCATATGAGTACTTGCATCTTTCTCTCCTCGAAAACATGAACTAAAAGTGCAAGTCTATAACAATAATTTTCGTGACACCCACTAAAAGATTTGCAGGCACAAAAAGAACTCGCTGGTTTGCTGTTCACTTCCTCAAGCTGGTCAGTGCTCCCCAATTTCATAGTGTGAATTATTACATTCCGTTCAAACAAGTCTTTGTCCAAGACTTTCTCCATTAATATTTGGCTTATATGATATAAGTTCACTACTCCCTCCGCTTTAAATATGTCTCTTTAGTGATTTCAATATGAACTACATACAGATATATGTAAACGTATTTTAAAGTAGTCTATATTGGAATCTCTACGAACACTTACATTTAGGAACAGAGGTAGCACCAGTAAATGTTTTGGAAACAACAATTTCAGGCCACATAGATCACACATTCCCCACAAAAAGAAATCATATATTAATAAAACAATTCTTGGTAAGTCTTAACCTAATATGTTTTAGGTTAGGAGAAACGAAGGGAGCAAGGTGGATGGAACCGCAGAAGAAGCCCACCACACTACACCTATTCGTAACCAATATTTACAACACAGGGGCAAAAGCACATTGACATTGTAACCAATGCTATCCGTTGGGATCTACATAAAACATAGGACGGACCTTCGACCTTTCTTATGTACACCTTTGCATCCGTTGAGAGCTCTGCTTCACCTTCTAAAGCATAAGCACACACATGTTTTCATGCGCTTTGAGCTTCTTGGGTCACTGCCTTTTGAGCAGTTTATTAATCTACTAGTACCGCTGCTTATCACAGGCAGTACACGCATCCGCAGAAGAGGGATTCAGAAATGTGCAGCGCTCGCATGGCCAAGTATCATCAGAATGGTCCGAAGATGATCTGGACGGCTGCTTCTTCGCCACTTTGCCTTTAGCTCCTGCTTTCTTCGAGTTGGTGGCCTTGCTTGAGGTTGCAGCCTCTCCGGCACACTGGACATCCTCCAACCCATCTTCCAATGCTCGAACAAGGTTCTCAAAGTAATTCCGAGTTATACTGCAGCACAACATTAGCATATAAGCACATTACAATGGCCATCTATGAGCATGGAAACATGTTGCTCAGACAAAATGTCATTGCATAAATGCGTTGCACAGAGAACACTAATCAGAATTAGCATGACCAGTGAATCAGAGAAGCCTAGTTGATTCATCCATCCAAATGCCTTTCATGTACCACTATTTTGATGAATTTGGGCTCTCGCAATGTTATCTAATAGAATCAACAATTTCAAAGAGCATCAGCATCCTTAGCACCCAAAAAATTAGGTCGACACATCAGCCTTCTCCCACCATTCAACCCTATAAACTTCTTTTACAACATCTGCTAGCACCACCTGTAGTGCTAAGAATTTTAAATTATTTATCGTTTAAACTACACAAAAGTTAATCAAAAGTACTTTATTTAGCTTAGCGTGGGTGCTAGACTGCTAGCTTCTCTTTATCTGCACCTACTCTCCCAACCCTAAACAACGATGCTAGACAATTCCTCTCACTTTTACCATCTGTTTAGCACCAAGAGATGTGCATGCTAATCTAAACAGATATATTGGTTGCGCTTCTAGAATAAGCTGGGTAGGGGGTAGCTAATTCCAGCTTATTCTAGAAGCCAGCAAAAGAACTGGCCCTTAGTCAAGTTCAGTTCAACTTTCAAAGAGA
This sequence comes from Triticum aestivum, assembly GCF_018294505.1. NCBI lineage: Eukaryota > Viridiplantae > Streptophyta > Magnoliopsida > Poales > Poaceae > Triticum > Triticum aestivum. The sequence goes on along the minus strand of NC_057814.1, from coordinate 253,321,001 downwards.
GAATAAGCTCCGATGAGCAGAAGAGAAAACTAAAGGAAGAAGAACCAACATATATTAACTAGAATAACACAACGATGTGAAGACTGCAAGTCTGTAATACCTTGTCAGACCAGCAAGCTTCACACGGAATTCACCAAATTCAGCTGGTGAAGGATGATCTTCAGTAGTATCATGTTTTGAGAATGGCAAAAACGCTAGCAGGTCTTTCTCAGCACACTGATGGAGACGTTCCAAACCAGACTCAGCTTCACCTGTGAACATTTAGGGTTACAGAAGTTCTAAGATTTTTGCAAGCATGTGAAAAACCTTCAGAATTATGGACGACTTTCGTAAATGCACAGAAATAGCAACCTTGCAGATACTCAAAAAATCCACTCTTGACCTTATCCTCGAGATAATAGCCATACGCATACGTCCATTGGAGCACTCGCCTGCATTCTATAATCTGTAATGCAGTGTAGTGATGCATCATCAGATATAAGAAGATTTGCTGAGTACATAGTGTCAAAAGTCTGTTTGACCATAACATAAAACTATGACATCAAACCTGTGACCAAGCTTCAATAATGAACTTCAGTTGTGTCTCCGGTATTCCATAAATCTCAGTTAACTTTGCAAGCTTTAGCACACAAGAGAAACAAAATTTGCGTTACATAAAAGAGCAAATCAGGAAAGAACAAACAGAAAAACTCAGATCTAGAGCACTAAAGGCAGTGCCAATAACATAATGTAGATCCTTACTTGTTCCTTTTCCGCCTTTTGCAGATCTGCTATTGCCTTTTGCCTCGACTGTCAATAGACACATCAGCACCACAGAAACTTAATATAGTTGAAAAAAGACTTCATCTAACCATTCATCATAGACATGCCCAACAGATTAAAAAAAATGTTTGCCAACTGGTCAGGTAATACACACGACAATGCAAGTTGAAAAAATATTTGGTTTTATTGGGACTTGGGTTAGTGCTCCAACCAAGTATAATCATGGACACAATACTTACTCATCAGAAGAAGCTCACGAAAAGGACAAGCCTCAACGAAGCTAAAGAGATGGTCCTGAGAAGATGCTAACAGCTGAAGGGTGTTGGTTGTTTTTCAAGAGAGTTAGGGCAGTTGTCTGTATTTGACATGGTTCTTTCATAAGATGACCTTTTTACCAGCCTAATTTGTTTAGGATGTCTGATGAAACAAGGTTGCAAGAGTTACAACTTTGGTAATACTCCCTCCACCCAAAAAATGTAAGGTGTTTGACTTTTCAGACCCTAAAGCATGATTATGTGACTGATTTTCAATTGTGATATTCCTAAAAACTGTAATTTGTGAGACTAAGTGTTCCAGAAACTTTTGGACATATTGGTAGCTAAAATCTTAGAACCTTAACTGCATTTGTAGAATGATATGCCTACTTTTTTCTGTACAGAGAAATTATCAAGTACGGTGATGCCAGAGTCTGTCTCCCATCTAGTATCTCATTTTTTGTCTTCTTTGGTTAGATTACTGCACCGACAGCTGTAGCTGCGGCTTTGTAATGTAGCTGAATAGCACATTCTAAAATGCATGGGTAACGCAATAGTTGTCCAGATAGGTGAGGAGGTTAGAAAACATAAAGGTAACTCATGACCATGAGAGTAATGCAAGCCGCATTTGTGGATAATGCAATACTTGTCCAGGTACGTGAGACGGGTAAAAGATATAGAGGTAACTCATGAGCAGGAGAATAATGCAAGCTGCATGTGTGGTAATCATAGAAACAGAGAAACTCATAGACACCAAACTTAAGTATCTTGAACATACTGTCTGATTAGATGCCCAGCGTTCATAGTAGTGCATATATCTCTCAAGTGAGTGTTTAGCCCTTTCCCTCCTTGCTTCAGCCTCATCATACTGCAACATAACTAATTAGGTTAAGGAAGAGAAATAAACAATACAGAGAACCACACAGGGCCATAAAAATAGGGTACAGATACATAGTCGAAAAAACGTACAACTCCCTCTTTCTTTGCCGATTCATAGCGATTGCAAGCATAAAAGCCACCAGTCCTCTCGCCATGTTCTATCCATGAACCCAGACATAACCTAAAATGTTTGAAGAAAATCAAATGACAAGCATGAAAACATGATAAACTGTAAATCTCAACGCCTTTCATCAAGAATGGGCAGTGAAATATACCAGCAAAACTCAAATTTGCAAGGAGGTGTGCAAGTCATATGCATGCATCCCTGGTTCTTCTCTATCGGTCGTTGGCATTTTGGACAGGGCTTAGAATTAGCCAGTATCCTGAAAATGAGCACCCATGACATGTTAAGCCAGCTGATATGATTTAAAGCAACATAAATACTCATTAGCGCACTTATGGGCTAACTCCCATTCATCATGTTGATACACCAACCAATTTAATGGTATATGCTCCTGCTATTACTAACATATATAGCAGTATCTTCACTTGTGCCTCTATTGCTCAGTTCAGATTTTTCAAATAAATGGCAGAACACGTCGATTGAATAAATGAACGAATGAACCGCTTCCAAGTGTCCACTAACAAAAAAACAAAGTAGGCAACCAGAAACCACTGAGGCCCTGTTTGGTTTTTTAAATTATTAGGTAAGAAAATGGAAAATGTGAACAGATCATGTATCAACCAACCTGCCCTACAGTCCACACAAAATCAGGAAACTGCTTACATAATAATCTATTTATCTGAACTGGCCACTAGCAGCGCAAACATAGTATTTGAGGTGAAGGATAAGAACACATCAAATATTACTATACTGAGCAAGTAACCAACCAGTTCATATTTTCAGATTCAGCGCTGTTCTTCAGAATCCACTTAGAAACAGTATCACAGTTCACTGGTCTGTGAGCTTCTTCTGTGCACTGGAAACATAGAACGAGCATTAGTGAATCCAAGCATGTATTATCACTAGAACCAATAAAAGATTCGCTAGGAAAAACAGAAGCAACAGGTTGATAGGAAAATGGAAGCAGTAGCACTCACATTCCAGCAAAATCGGAATGTGCAGTTACATGAGACATCATAGTTTACATCACTAACAAATTCCACTGCACATGTACAGTCAGGAGCTGGACACCATTTCGTCTGCACAAAATAATTAAGATTACATAAATGTGTAACATAAAAAGTACATAATATCAGAATTGCTAATGTACCTGCAAGTATAAAGTATAAACAAGATAGTCCCCCAAATAATTGTAAGAACAACTTACCTTCTTGCGACTTTCCACATATGCACGCAAGGCAAATCGTGCGTACTTCTCTTTATCTTCGTGTTTGCCTAATTTATTTATCATGCCTTGAAGAACAATAGCACTGCACGATGGATCAGGGCATCGCAATGACAAACATCCCGGACCCTGACTTACAGCAGCGCTGATATAACCTACAAATTTTAACTTAATTATCAGAAGTTACATAACAAAGACTGAAACGGAGAGATAAGTGTGAAACAGGAGAGTTGAATAGTACTCCCTCCGTTCCAAATTACTCGTCGCATAAATGGATGTATCTAGAACTAAAATACATCTAGATACATCCATACCTGCGACAAGTAATTTGGAACGGAGGGAGTAGCATCATAGGACCAAAAATTAACTGACATTAACATTGCACGCACGTGAAAGATCTTGTGTGCTGTTGAAACCTTTAAATCTTAACCTTCACAGCAGGATATATCACCAAACTGTGCCTAATGCATATCTATCTAAAACAAAAGGATGCAAAGTAGAATACTTCGAACCTTCAGGTTCTTTAAAGAAAATCAAAAGTAATCCTTTTATGTCCTACTCATAATATCATCATGTCTTAAGCACAGACACATGTCAAACATTACTCAAATCACAGCCACCAAAACAAAATAAATTTGGGAAAGCCAACAAGGCGAAATTAAATAATTTTGTAGTAAGTGTGCTATGCATGCTTACCTACAACTGCATGAAAGAACTGGTACTCAGAAAGTCAGAAGCAGGGAACAGACAGTAATGTGACAAGACGTTCAAGCACACACACACACACACACACAGAGAGAGAGAGAGAGAGAGAGAGAGAGACCTTCCCAACATTCATGGCAATACAAATGAGCACAGCCCGCAGAACTCATCATATCTGAAGAGTACCCTTCAAAACATATTCCACAAGTTAGCTGCAACCAAAACAACTGTCAGAGGTTAGAAAATGGTATACATACATCCAGAGCCAATGGGGCATCATGACCCTGATCCGACATAGGAAACAGAAGTACCAATATTTTAACAAATAGTACATACCTTCCTCAAGTTATGAAAATCAGTTCCATTCATAAGTAAGCCAACAATACCACGGACTTTGTCTTCATCAGAAAACCATTCATCACTCACCTTGCTGATGTCCCTGAATAAAGAACTAAAACGTATCAACAGAGAACAAGTACAAATAAACAACATTACTTCCAAATAGTACCAAAAGATCCAACTCTTCAATTTCCAACCACCAAGCAAGAAAAGTGTGCGCATTGCCTTAAGTAAAACTTTACAATCAAGGTGAAATGAGTAAATTCAAAGAACGTAAGCCACAAAAAAAAATTAAAAAAAATCAATGTCTGGTGTTTAGAACTTTAGAGCCAAGATGTACAGATAAAAAGGCACAATTATAGGATTATTCTCGAGAGGATATTTTTGCAGGAACAGTTGCGGGCTCTATCTAAAACTACACTACAAATTTTTTAAATACCAATCAGGTGGTATGCTCGTAGAGCATCTCTAGAAGTGGTAGAAAGTTAGAAAGAGATTATAACCATAGAATATTATGTTTAGATGTGACATACGCAGTTGAGTAGCCTGTGTATTGCAGAGCACAATCCAAATATTACTAAGAGTTACTGGACTGAGATAACAAACTGACCATTTATAGTGGTGAAGAAGGACAGATGCTTCTTCCCTTGGAATCATCAGTAATGCAGATACCTCGCTTATATCTTCCTCTTGGCGTTCAGATATATCCTTTTCGGTTAAAACAATGTATCTCTGTAGATAGCAGGAACAAAAATTCTTTTAGAGAACTCAAGCATATAGAATGAAGCAATATGACATGGAAGAGTAATGCAACAGGGGAACGCAATGCCAGCTTTTAATAAATCATGTAAAGAAAGAACAGCTTAATTTTCCAGAAAAAACACAGTATCCAACTGGTTCTCCAGCTCAGGACAGAAAGTTATCGAATCAGCATCCTATTATCAAGCATCTAAAGGTTAACATATATCATGAATTCGTACAGCTATTGGATGTGCCCAAGCATAACTCTTGCCTGCTGAACACTAGGCAGAGCCCGTAGAAGCAGTGCGTCCCTGATCAAGCTATAATCATCCATTACATAGACAGAACGAGCAAACTACAGAAATAGACAGAGCTACAAGCCTGCAACCCATCTCACTGCTTACTAATGACAAATCTGATCCACTAACTGATATGGTATTCACCAATCATATCACAAGTAAATCAAGCATTATCTCGTGCATCATTTGTGTTTCATCATCAATTTGCAACAGAACAGTATCACAAGTAAATCAAGCATTATCCCGTGCATCATTTGGGTTTAATCATCAATTTGCAACAGAACAGCGACTGTTGGAACTGAATCCCTCGGCTCCCTCCCTCCCCTCCCTCTCCCTCCCTCTCTCTCTCTCTCTCTCCCTCTCTTTCTCTCCCTCCCTCTCTCCCTCTCTCAGTTGTTTCTCACAACACGCACAAGTACACAAGTACTACGATCTGTTTGGTGATTTGCTGCCTCGCACAGCCAAAGCCTGTTTCCTTCTTTTCTTTTGGTGATGTGATTGCTGCAGCTGGCTAAGCTTTCCCCCTTATCTATAAGGACGGAGGGAGTAGTACAGAACCAACTTAGTGGCTTTGTTACAGCCCAAGACTTCTTGCCTTGACCCACTGAATTGTAGACAAGAACTTGACTCGCTATCTTACTCCTTATTAAGGAAAAGACTTGACTCATTGACTAACTAAAAGCGACAGCTACAAGCAGGCCAAGCCAGCTCTAACAAAGGCTAACAGTTTGGCAATGAACATCAATGCTCCTTGAAAAATCACCCACATTCAAATGGCAAATCTCATTAATCGTCACACCCCGCAAGGGCATCTAACCCCTTTAGTTTTAGCAACCGTTCTCCCAAGAGAACCGCTCCATTCAGCATCAGGCAACAGGCCACCGCTCACCGCTAAAGCAGCCAAGAACTAACCAAGAACTGTTCACCTTTCCGAATGGATGTGTTTTTTTAACCCGTCTGGTCTCAAACCCTAACAATCCCCAAAAAGGCGAAAGCACCACGGAAGCAAGGGCCCGATCTGTGCGGCCATATGGATTGATTCACCGGCTCACCTGCTCGCGCGTGGAGACGGCCTCGTCGCTCCCCTCGGCCTCCCGGCCCTCGTAGTCTCCAGCCGATACATCCTCGTCGCCGGAGGCGCCGCCGCCGCCGCTGGCGTCCCCGTCGTCGCCCTCACCCTCGTCGCTGTAGTAGTAGTAGTCCTCGTCGTCCACCATCTCCTCGTCGCTGGCGACGGGCATCTCGGAGTCGGAGTCCATTGCGCTTGCCAAGTCCGATGATCGGCGGATCCGGCAGGGGCGCGAAGGGGTAGGAGGTAGGGTTCCGGCGAGGTGGGCGGGGCGGGGGTAGGAGGCGGTGAGGAAGATGTGCGAGGCGAGACCGATGGAGTTGCGTGGGCGAGTCGGCAGCGGTACCGTGGTGGTGGTGGGTTTTTTAATTAGTCTTTTCGGGTTTTCCGAAGGGCCGGAGCCGGAGAGTATTGCAACTAGTACGGTCACTCTGTCTTTGTGTCGGTATCGGAGTAGTATGCGTTTCGATCGTAACTCTTGTAAGATTTATCCGTTTGTCTAATTCATATCTAGATGTTTTTTAAGGATGTCACATTTAAACTCCCATAAATAACACAGCAATAAGGACTAAAAAATCTGGGATAAAAAAATAGACCACAAACATAGTGGATACAAGGTTAGATATAACATAATTATTTCACATCTAGATGTGTTCTAGACAGACCCAAAGTTTATTGCCACTGCAAACGAAAGATTGAGTTCTTGTTATGATGCTTTCATAGCTGAAGCAATAACAGTTAGATTCGAACTGAACTTGGTACGTATGGTCGGTTGCAGCAAGATTGAAGTGGCCTCGGATAATGAAGGGGTTGTCAATGTTCTTAATGAAGGTGGCTCGAATTCAGTAGCAAGTGCCATTATTGATGACTGTTTCTTCATGAAGTTAGATTTTAATCATGTCTTATTTGAACATTGTAATAGAGATTGTAATTAGGCTGCTCATGAGCTAGCTAAATTAGCTAAGAGCATCTCCACTTGTTCGGCACCACAAGGGCTAGAAAAAGCGCCGCCCTGGGGGCGCGCCGGCTGAAATATCGGCTTGGGGGCGATCTGTTTCCCAGCCGCCGCCCCCAGCCGCCGATTTCGGCCCACTTTCGGCACAAATTAGCCCACTTTTCAGCCCATTTTCGGTGTAAATTGGCCCACTATAGACGCAAATTGACCAATTTATTTCGGTCCGTATTCGGCGTGCTTCGGCACAAATTGAACAGAAGCTCCTCTTCAAGAAAGATTCGAGTTTCCCTGCCTCCCGCCGGCGTTGTCGTCGGTCCGCCTCGTCTCTCGTGGCCTTAGGGCCATTGGGGCGCGGTGGATCCCGACCCTTGCCGACGGGAGGGCTCAATTTTTAGATGGTTTTTTGAGTTTTGTTAGGGTTTGTGTCCTGCTCAGGAAGGCGAGACGGCGGCGGCTCCCTGAAGATGGAATAATGTCCTCCCCGTCTAGCCCCCATCCCGGTGGTGCGTCTAGCATCCTCGGTGGGCGTGTGGAGGTGTGTCTCCGGCGGATCTATCTTTGGTGGATCTGCTCAGATTTGGTTGTCGTTCGTCTACGTTCGTCTGTTTTCAGGTTGGATCCTTCCGATCTACGCTACACTTCATCAGCGGTGGTTGTTGTTCTGATGCGTTGGTCCTATGGGGCCTTAGCACGATGACTTCCCGGCTATCTACTACAAAAAGTTATGTCCGGCTCCGGCGAGGGAGGGGCGATGACGGCGGCGCGCCTTCGGCTCGCTTCAGTGCTTGTAGTCGTCGCTAGGTGGCCTACGAATCTGGATGTAATTTTTATTATTTTAGGTGTTCGTTGTACTGCCATGATTGAAAATGAATAGTTCAGAAGTTTTCTCGCAAAAAAAATTGAACAAAAGCTATTTTTATCACATAAAAATCAAATAGTTCAATACAAATTATATAGTTCAACAAATAAAAACTCATATTTCATCACACGTCGAGCTAGGCGTTGCCCTTGGGCCTCCATAGGTGCTCCACCAGATCCTGCTGCAGTTGTTGATGCACCTGTGGGTCTCAGATCTCCTTACGCATATTGAGGAAGGCGGTCCAGGTTGCCGGTAGCTGGTGATCAACTTGGGCAAGAGGACCCTGCCTGTAATATGGTTCGGTGTCAAATACTGGCTCTTCCTGCTCGCTCTCAATGATCATGTTGTGCAAGATGACACAGCAAGTCATGATCTCTCACATTTGATCTTTCGACCAGGTCTGAGCAGGGTACCGGACAACAGTAAATCGAGATTGGAGCACACCAAATGCCCGCTCGACATCCTTCCTGCAAGCCTCCTGAACCTTCGCAAAGTGGGAGTTCCTGCCTCCTAACACAGGGTTTGAAATAGTCTTCACAAATGTGGACCATCTTGGATAGATGCCATCTGCTAGGTAGTATCCCTTGTTGTAATGCCGCCCATTGACCTCGAAGTTCACCAGAGAAGAATGACCTTCAACAAGCTTGGCAAAGACAGGGGAGCACTGCAGTACGTTGATGTCATTGTGAGTTCCTGGCATACGAAAGAAGGAGTGCCAAATCCAGAGGTCGTGTGTGGCCACTGCCTCAAGTACCACACTACAACCGCCTTTGGCACCTTTGTACATCCCATGCCAAGCAAATGGACAGTTCTTCCATTTCCAATGCATGCAGTCGATGCTTCCAAGCATCCCAGGAAATCCTCTTGCTGCATTATGTGCTAGGATCCGAGTTGTGTCTTCAACATTGGGTGATCGCAAGTATTGCGGTCCAAACACTGCCACCACTGCCCTGCAGAACTTGTAGAAACACTCAATGGTCGTGGACTCGGCCATGCGCCCATAGTTGTCCAGTGAATCACTGGGAGCTCCGTATGCAAGCATCCTCATAGTTGCCGTGCACTTCTGGAGTGAGGTGAATCCAAGTGTGCCGGTGCAATCCTTCTTGCATTTGAAGTAGCTGTCGAACTCCCTGATGGAATTCACAATCATGAGGAAGAGCTTTCGGCTCATCCGATAACGGCGCCAAAATACTTTGTCGCCGTGCAGTGGAGCGTCTAAGAAGTAGGCGGAGTAGAGCAAGCAATAGCCTTCTAGTCGATGTCGATTCTTTGCCTTCATCCGGCCCGGCGCCGAGCCACCTCGCCGAGGCTTTGCATTGCTCGCTAGCAGGTTGGCCAGGGCGGTGAGGACCATGAGATGCTCTTCGTCCTGGGCGTCAGCTTCGGCTTCCTCCTCCAGCAGCGCCGCGAGCGCCTCCTCGTCGTCCGAGTCCATCGCCGAGTAGACAAATCGTCGAACACCTGGCGGGCGTGGTAGACGCGCAGCCGCCGGTATCCCGCCCTGCGCGCCCAGAGCGCCGGAAAGCTCACCCAGGGACAGGGTGGAGGATGGCGCGGCGAAACCCTCTCTCTTTTCTGGCGGGCGAATGGCCTGTCTAGCGGCGATGGGGGTGGACGGCACCGGGATCAGCAAGGCGGCGGGAGCCGGTGCGCGCAGGGGGCGAATATGGACGTCCAAGATGCGTTTTCGCCTGACAGAAGTGGCCCAGACGCGTTTTCCATTCCGCCGGAGCCCCCAGGCGCCCCCAGTGCGCTGGGTTCGGCCTGGGATCGCCGGGCCCAAAAATGGGCCGAGCCGGCGGATTTCGGCGTCCTGGGACGCGACTGGGTGATTTTTTCGGCGCCAGCGCTAAAAAATTCACCCTAGGGGGCCTGTTGGGGGCGCGAGTGGAGATGCTCTCAGTACTCTACACCTAGTGTCTGGATGGATTCGCCACCAGATGAGCTGTTCTCCTTCCTTGTAAGTGATACGATCGTTTTGATGGAATAAAGGAAGATATTAATTATCAAAAAAAATTCTGTAAGATTAAGATTTCTTGTATAACTCTGGAATTTTAAGATTTCTCACTTCAGTTACATGTGAGTTTGGAATGTGATTTCACAACCCTTTATAACAAACCTTTTGTTATAGAAACATTTGCAAATGCAGGTTCTGTGATAGAATTGTTATTTCCGTCTTGACTTTTTTGAAACATGTGAGTGTCGTTGTGAAAGAACTTCTGCAACATAGATAATGTTGCAGGAAAAAACCATCTTAACCTTTTTGCAGCATGGATGTTGTTGCGGAAAGACTTTTACAACACAGATGATGTTGCAGAAAAATTGTAAAGGTGGCAGACGCGTCCTGATACGTCTCCAACGTATCTATAATTTTATGAAGTATTCATGCTATTACATTATCCATCTTGGATATTTAATGGGCTTTACTATGCACTTTTATATTATTTTTGGGACTAACCTATTGACCCAGAGCCCAGTGCCAGTTCCTGTTTTTTCCCTTGTTTCAGTGTTTCGAAGAAAAGGAATATCAAACGGAGTCGAAACGGAATGAAACCTTCTGGAGAAGTTATTTTTGGAAGGAAAGCAACCCGGGAGACTTGGAGTGCACGTCAGGAAAGCAACGAGGGAGGCACGAGGCAGGGGGGCGCGCCCACCCCCACTGGGCGCGCCCTCCACCCTCGTGGGCCCCTCGTGGCTCCCCTGACGTATTTCTTCCGCCTATATATACCAATGTACCCTAAAACCTTCGGGGAACAGAATAGATCGGGAGTTCCGACGCCGCAAGCCTCTGTAGCCACCAAAAACCAATCGGGACCCTGTTCCGGCACCCTGCTGGAGGGGGGATCCCTCACCGGTGGCCATCTTCATCATCCCGGCGCTCTCCATGACGAGGAGGGAGTAGTTCACCCTCGGGGCTGAGGGTATGTACCAGTAGCTATGTGTTTGATCTCTCTCTCGTGTTCTTGAGGTGATACGATCTTGATGTATCGCGAGCTTTGCTATTATAGTTGGATTTTATGTTGCTTCTCCCCCTCTACTCTCTTGTAATGGATTGAGTTTTCCCTTTGAAGTAATCTTATCAGATTGAGTCTTTAATGATTTGAGAACACTTGATGTATGTCTTGCCGTGCGTATCTGTGGTGACAATGGGATATCACGTGATTCACTTGATGTATGTTTTGGTGATCAACTTGGAGGTTCCGCCCATGAACCTACGCATAGGGGTTGGCACACGTTTTCGTCTTGATTCTCCGGTAGAAACTTTGGGGCACTCTTTCAAGTTCTTTGTGTTGGTTGAATAGATGAATCTGAGATTGTGTGATGCATATCGTATAATCATACCAACGGATACTTGAGGTGACATTGGAGTATCTAGGTGACATTAGGGTTTTGGTTGATTTGTGTCTTAAGGTGTTATTCTAGTACGAACTCTAGGGCTGTTTGTGACACTTATAGGAATGGCCCAACGGATTGATTGGAAAGAATAACTTTGAGGTGGTTTCGTACCCTACCATAATCTCTTCGTTTGTTCTCCGCTATTAGTGACTTTGGAGTGACTCTTTGTTGCATGTTGAGGGATAGTTATATGATCCAATTATGTTATTATTGTTGAGAGAACTTGCACTAGTGAAAGTATGAACCCTAGGCCTTGCTTCCTAGCATTGCAATACCGTTTACGCTCACTTTTATCATTAGTTACCTTGCTGTTTTTATATTTTCATATTACAAAAACCTATATCTACCATCCATATTGCACTTGTATCACCATCTCTTCGCCGAACTAGTGCACCTATACAATTTACCATTGTATTGGGTGTGTTGGGGACTGTCGTGGAATTGTCACGTCAGATGTCCTCGTGCTAGGACTTAGTCGTGGAGCCATCGCAGCTAGGAAGCTTAAAGGGGTTAAACGGGACAAGGAACACGAAGGTTATACTGGTTCGGCCCCTTACGGTGAAGGTAAAAGCCTACGTCCAGTTGAGGTGGTATTGATTAGGGTTTCGATGACCAGGGGCTAAACCGTCCTGCCTGGTTATCGATCTTCTCTTTCTTGTCCCTAAACCGCCGCCGGGTCGTCCCTTTATATAGAGAGGTTGACGCCCAGCGGCTCTCAGAGCCCCGGCCGGCTCATAACAGTGTCCGGCTCGGACTCTTAGCTATTCTTGCCTTACACTACAAGTTTCACCCTAACGGCGGTTAACACTACGGGCCTTAAGCCTCCTCCGGGTCTTAAGCCCATGATTGACCCGCCGTCTTCAAGTTTGGTGCTGGGCTTCGCATGATGACTATTATGAGTAACCCGGCCCCTCCTGGGCGAGTGACTCTAATGGTTATATCCTCAACATTAGGCCCCAGATAGATTTGAACCGGTTCATGTCAATCTTCAATCCCTTTGATAGAAAATCTTCCGGCTTATATTTGTGCGAAGGTTTTAACCCGCCGTGACGTCATCTTCTGGATTCCTTATAACCCGCCATGACGTCATCTTCTATTAAGTTCATTTTTTTATTCCACCATATCCCAACGGATCTTATCTTTAATGGCTATCCCGAAAATCGAGGCATTTTCATGGCACGATAATCACGTCGTGACCTCCTCGTTTCTCGCGCCCACTTACTGTCCGCTCCTTATAAATAAGCCCGGCCCATGAGGCCTTATTCACTTGTCGCCTCCATCGTCTTCCTCCTCTCGCTACTGTACTGCCGCTCGAGCTCCACCGCCGCCGCCGCGGGTCTCCTCGTCTTCACCAACTCAGGCCGCTGCATCAACCTGACGTGACCAGAAAAACGCGACGAACCTCCGCAGTAACTCCGCATCTGTAAGCTTTCTCCTCCCTGTTCCTCAGATCCGCATTAGCGACCTTCGAGTTCGTCGGTGTTCGTCGCCGTTCGTCACGAACCCTTGATAGATTTCACTGTTAACACCCCTTCTTGATCTTTAGACAGTATAGAACTGCTGCGGTAGCTGTTTCGCACCCGTCCCAAATGCACATAGATCCTTTCTACTGCACAGAAGCCCCGTTCGAGCCTATGAACTTCCTCTGTGTCAGTTCTAGGTCTAGAAATTTTTCTTTTTAGCCGACCATTTGATCCAAAATAATTACTGCGATCTGTGAAACTTGTTTGCGCCACACTTAGTCAAAATTTGCCTCTGTTTAGCTATGGCGGCTCACATTTCCGGCTTAAAAGAGGCCACGCGCTGTAAAATTTCCGGCTCATTTATGATAAAGTTTTAGACAACTTGAATTACTCACGATGCCCACAACGGCTTAGATAACCCGAAAGAATTAGCCATATATCATTAGGCCCCTTCATAAGCCGCCATCTTGAATACTGAACTGTAAACCTCCTCCGGCTTATAATTGAACCGAACATTTCCTTTTGTCATAGGCTTTCGTTTTTCACAATGCCACCTAAGGCTCCCAAGGCACCCATCACGTGCAACTGGATGAGATCCAATGTTACTGATGACACTTTAGCTGATTTCGTGAAGATGGGTTACCTGCCCAAGAAGGAGGTCATGTCTTATCGTGCCCCTGACCCGTCAGAGGAAAGACCTCAACCTAGAGATGGCGAAGTGGTGATATTTGCTGATCACATGAGCCGGGGCTTCGCACCGCCCGGCTCAAAATTCTTTAGAGATGTTCTGAACTTCTTTGATCTGCGGCCGCAAGACATAGGACCCAATTCCGTGTCAAATATTTGCAATTTTCAAGTATTCTGCGAAGTCTATCTTGGAGAAGAGCCCAGCCTACTGCTCTTTAGGGAGCTGTTTTATCTGAACCGCCAGAACGAGTGCGCCAACAGGCCGAGCTTGGAACTTGGTGGAATCTCCATTCAACGACGAAGAGATTGCCTCTTTCCTTATGCTGAGCCGCCAAGCCATCCAAAGGACTGGAACCAGACATGGTTCTACTGCCAGGATACTTCTCCGGCTGACGAGAGCCCTCTGCCCGGCTTTCGTGCCCTGCGTCTGGAGCCAAATCACCCCCTGCCAGACAAACTATCTCAAGCTGAGCGTCAACCTCTGATCCCCACCATCAATAAGATCAAGGCTCTCCTGGGAAATGGCCTCAACGGCATTGATCTGGTCTGGGTCTGGATCTCTTGGCGGGTGATCCCCTTGAGCCACCGCCCCGGCTTAATGTGTGCTTACACGGGCCGGAAGGATGACCCTCTGCGGCACAGCCCCAACGATCTTCCTGAGGACGTCGTGGACGACATGACCAAGTCTCTCCTGAATGAGAGCTTAGCCGACTGTGGGAGGACCGGCTTAAACCCCTTCTGCCAAGCTAACCCGGCTCCGGCGGTAAGCCACTGACCTGAACACCTTGGTTTTCCTTTTAATAGTTTTCATCTGAACTTTAAGAAATCTTTGTTGTATTTTTCAGGCTAATGACAAGTTCTGGAAGGTCAAATATGACCATGAGGCGGCTAAAAAAGCCAGGAAGGCTAAGAAAGCCGCCAGGAGAGCCGCTCCCCGCAAGAAGGGAAGCAGGCCTACTGCCTCAGAGCTGCTTCAGCTAAGTGATAGCTCCGAGTCAGAGGTAACCCTTGATTCTTTAGGCTCTTCTGTTGTTTCTTATTTATTCCTATCCGCCTTATCGATACTGATTATCAGCAGGAGGACACCGGAGCGAGTAACCCGGTGACTGAAGAGGTAACTACACTTTCCTCCGACTCGGAGCCCTTGCCAAGGCTGAAAGTCCGAAGAGTAACCCGGAAAGTAAGATTTTCACATCCTTTAGCTTATCAAGATCCTCAATTTCTTTTGAAGCGACAGATTCATGAGAGCCGGCGGCACACCCGGACCAACAAGGATGCAGACCTCTCCTCCGGCTTACCTGAAGCATCAAGGAAGCGCCGGACCGAGGTTACCTGAAGCAGGCCTCTTATATCGCAGTGGTTAGCACCGATCCATGCAAACGCGCGCTCTACCCTTTTCATCCTTTGGCGGGCATTACTCGTCAACCGCTCAATTCTTCTGATTCAAATTATCAGGAAACTTCACCTTCCTCTGGTGATTCTATGCAATCTAACCTGCCGGCTTTCAAGACCGCACCCGGGTAATGATGATCATCTTATGTTGTGCTTATCTTTACTCATGCTTTTGTACTAACCTTTTGTCCTTTCAGTGCTCAAGCAAAGCTCAGCAAGAGGGCGAAGAAGAATAAACCGGTCGAAGAACCGGTCCTGACTGAACCGGAAGCTTCAGCTCAAGAACCGCCATCTGCCTCAGCTCCTGAAGCCACCGCTCCAACTGACGAGCCAGTCATAGAGACTTCAACTAACCCGGAGATCCCCAGCCCAGCTCAGCCGGCCGATGACCCGGACGTTGTAATCACCCGGACGGAATTTGTCGAGCCGGGGAGACCCACTGCGCTGTCTAAATGCTCTGCCAAGGAAGAGTTGCTAGAGCGCCGTAGGGCCAAGCTGGATATCACCAACTATGCTAACTTGAGCATTGGAGATATCGTCTCTGGTTATGTTAATCAGGTGCACAACAGCCGGGACTTGGAGATTGACATGGTAAAGCAGATACAGCAAAAATCTGAGGTACAACTCTCTTGCTTACTCCATAGCCATCCTTACCATGCTAGCCCCCAAGTCTATTACTTATGATTGAGTACGTTGTAGACTTAGCTTCCGGCTTACCTTCATGACCCGGCAATCTCCAATTGAATCTTTCAGCATACATTAGCCCCCAAGTGCCAAGTGCCTTTGCTTGTAAAGTGCTTGGGACTTTAATGTTGCATAATAGTCACTCATACTGTAACCCAGAATTTGTACAGGCTGCCTGCAAGACATTTGAATCTGAAATCTCTGAGCTGAAGAACCGCCTGAAGACTCAGGAAACTGAGACCCGGAAGGCCAATGCTAAATTCGAGTTCAGTGTTGCTGCACAGGAAAAATTGAAGAAGAAATTTGAAACAGAAAGAAAAACTTGGGCCGAGGAGAGAACCGCCTTGCTGAGCCGGGCCGAAAAAGCAGAGGCTGCTCTAACTAAGAGAACCGCCGAACTCTCCGGCTTAAAGCGCCATGTGTCACAGATGGTCTCCGCAATCTTCGGTAAGTCATTCTGCAAGCTTTTACCAAGTTTTCATTCTTTATGTCTCATAAGTCCCCCTGTTGTCTCCGGCTTACCTGACTTTGTTTAAACAGGTCCCAGAAGCTCCAACCTTAACCAGAATGTTCTGACTAAGCTGAAGGCCGTGTACACCTTGGTGGATCAACTCTATACCGGGTCACAGCGTGCGTTAGCCGTTGTGGCCCTGTCCAACGAGGTTCCGACTCACCTGGCGGATGTACTCAGGCGGCTTGCCGTTCTTCCTCAGCGCTTCCAAGAGCTAAGACGGGCCTCTGCAAGAGCCGGAGCGATAGCTGCTTTGAGCCGGGCCAAGGCTTTTCTTCCGGAGCTAGACCCGGCCGACATCGCTCTTGGATACCCCAACCTAAAGGAAGACGGCACCCCCTTCGACCAAAAAGACTTTGCTGCCTGTGTGAAGAGCGTGCGCCCGGTGGCCACCCTGATTGGGAATGATACCGACCTTACCAAGTACCAGCCGGGCTACGACGTGGAAAATCAGAGGATCCCCACTCCACGTTATGAAGCCCTCAGCTTGATCCCGCCGACTCGTAAGCACACCTTTGCCCCAGAAGTTGACCCGGCCGGGTTAATTGATGACGAGGCTCAATTTGAGGCTTTGAGCGGCATTGATTGGAAATTATCAACCTTCCAGGTCATGGAATCAGCCAGAGGAGCGGAGAGGGATGAGCCGGAAGCTTCAACTCAACAAGCACCTTGACTTTTAGGCGGCTCATGGTTACACCTTAAAACAATGCCCCACCTTTTGGACTCGGGGAGTCTTGTAATAGAGTAGGACAAACACTTAATTTTGTCGTGCCATCGTGCACGTGTGAAATGTTTAACTCCATTGAAGCTGCTTCTTCTTATTCCTCCGGGTTATAATTGATCAGTTATTTTCCTTAAGCTCGAATAGCTGTATTTAACCGTCCTGCCTAGAAAACAAGTCACAAGTCTCTAGGCGGCTTACCGCACTGATAATCATAAACCTTATATATATAACCCGGAATATGAACAAAAGTCACCAAAGACTGGCCCTCAACTATATCTTTGATGTAACCATAATAGCATACTTACAAGCCTTCAAGTATACGTCCGGGTTATGTAACCCGAATAATGAGTTGAAGATCTAAACTCCGGTTTACCAGCATCAAGAATACTTACTATGTGTTATCATTGTGAATCAAATTTAAGCCGGCGAAGTAAAGCCGCCCTTGCACTCTGTTGATGTGACCAAAAGAACTTGTTGTAAGTCAGAAGATCAAAACTTAGGGGCTTCCGGTTCGAATACGACCAGAGAACCGTCCCAAAGGGGTTAAGCTAAGATTCGAATGCGATCATATAGCCCCCAGTGGTTTTGGCGATGCCGATCAAGAGGGTACCGACAGCTATGTTCTCTTTGGTTCGAATACGACCCATGTTTGAACAGGAAGCCCCCAAATGACCTTAAGAGTTGTTTAACGACGCTGATTCGAATACGATCCACGTCGGTTCCCAAAGGGGGTTGAGCTATGATTCAAATATGATCAAAGAAAACTCCCCAATGAGCTCAGCAATTTGCCAATCAAGTGGGTATCGACAGCTATGTTCTCTTTGGTTCGAATACGACCTATGTTTGAACAGGAAGCCCCCAAATGATCATATTGTTTACGGCTAGATTCAAATACGATCATAAGCCGGATCCGCCTCCAAGTGACCATGTGATATTGTAATGGAAATAACAAGTTTACCTTTGAAGGAGAAAAGGACAGAGGTCCTGCTTTATTATTTATCATAATATATACATGGCTATAGAAATATGTACATTATGAGAGCCGGTGGCTCAAGTGTAATAAGGCCGAAGCTGAGCTATGTTCCACGGCCGACGGGTCTCTTCCTCCGACGTGCGTGAATCTTTGTGCTCCCGAACGTCGATAAGGTAATATGACCCGTTGCGCAAGTTCTTGCTGACCACAAAGGGCCCTTCCCAAGGCGGGGATAACTTATGTGCATCTGTTTGACCTTGGATGAGCCGGAGCACCACATCACCTTCCTGGAAGACCCGGGACTTAACTCGGCGGGTGTGATAACGGCGCAGGTCTTGTTGGTAAATCGCCGAGCGAGCTGCTGCCACATCACGCTATTCGTCCAACAAGTCAAGAGCATCTTGGCGCGCCCGCTCATTATCCGCCTCAACATAAGCCGACACTCGAGGTGAGTCATGACGGATGTCGCTAGGGAGGACTGCCTCCGCTCCATAAACCATGAAGAACGGCGTGTAACCCGTAGATCTGTTAGGAGTTGTATTGATGCTCCATAACACGGAGGGTAACTCCTCCACCCAACAACCCGGCGTCCGTTGCAAAGGGACCAAAAGCCGGGGCTTGATGCCCTTCAAAATCTCCTGATTAGCTCTCTCAGCTTGACCATTGGATTGAGGGTGAGCCACTGACGAAACATCAAGTCGAATATGCTCTCGCTGACAAAACTCCTCCATGGCGCCCTTAGACAGATTGGTACCATTGTCAGTTATAATGTTGTGTGGAAAACCAAAGCGAAATATCACCCTTTTCATGAACTGAACTGCAGTGGCCGCGTCACACTTGCTAACTGGCTCCGCCTCAACCCACTTTGTGAACTTGTCAACTGCCACCAAGAGGTGGGTCTTCTTATCCTTGGACCTTTTAAAAGGCCCAACCATATCAAGCCCCCAGACCACAAATGGCCAAGTAATTGGAATCATCCTCAGCTCCTGAGCCGGCACATGAGCCCGTCGCGAGAACCTCTGGCAACCATCACATTTACTGACCAAGTCTTCCGCATCAGCATGAGCCGTCAGCCAATAAAAACCATGACGAAAAGCTTTGGCCATAAGGGATTTTGAGCCGGCATGATGGCCACAATCCCCCTCGTGAATCTCACGCAAAATGTCTTGGCCTTCCTCAGGGGAAACACAACACTGGAAAGTTCCAGTGACACTGCGGCGATGTAGCTCACCATTGATAATTATCATTGACTTAGACCGCCGGGTTATTTGTCTGGCCAAAGTTTCATCCTCAGGCAACTCTCCCCGGGTCATGTAAGCCAAATATGGTACTGTCCAGTCTGGGGTGATGTGAAGAGCCGCCACCAACTGTGCTTCCGGGTCAGGGACAGCCAAGTTTTCCTCTGTAGGTAACTTAACAGAAGGGTTATGCAAGATGTCCAAGAAAGTATTAGGCGGCACCGGCTTTCGCTGAGAGCCCAGCCGGCCTAGTGCATCAGCCGCCTCGTTCTTCCTGCGATCGATGTGCTCTACTTGGTAACCCTGAAAGTGTCCAGCAATGGCATCAACTTCACGGCGATAAGCCGCCATGAGAGGGTCCTTGGAATCCCACTTGCCTGATACTTGTTGAGCCACTAAGTCTGAGTCGCCGAAGCACCTTACTCGGCTCAAGCTCATCTCCTTAGCCATCCGAAGACCATGGAGCAAGGCCTCGTACTCGGCGGCATTGTTAGTACAAGGAAATAGCAACCGTAGCACATAATGAAACTTGTCACCTTTGGGGGAAGTCAATACAACTCCAGCCCCCGAGCCCTCCAATTGCCTAAACCCATCGAAGTGAATAGTCGAATATGTATTATCCGGCTTTTCTTCGGGCACCTGTAGCTCTGTCCAATCGTTGATGAAATCCACCAAAGCTTGAGATTTAACAGCAGTGTGTGGTACGTATTTCAGACCATGAGGCCCAAGCTCTATAGCCCACTTAGCCACTCTTCCTGTGGCTTCTCTGTTTTGGATGATCTCTCCAAGGGGAGCAGAACTAACCACAGTGATGGGGTGACCTTGGAAATAATGCTTAAGCTTCCGGCTTGCCATGAACACACCATAAACAAGCTTCTGCCAATGTGGATACCGCTGTTTGGACTCGATGAGCACTTCACTGACGTAATAAACCGGCCGCTGAACCGGATACTCCTTACCCTCTTCCTTGTACTCCACCACCACAGCCACACTGACAGCTCGTGTGTTAGCAGCTACATACAGTAATAAGGGCTCTTTGTCAACCGGAGTAGCAAGAACTGGGGGCTCAGCCAGCTGTCTCTTCAAATCCTCAAAAGCAGCATTAGCAGCATCATTCCAGATAAAGTCATCAGTTTTCTTCATCAACTGGTACAGTGGCATGGCCTTTTCACCCAAACGGCTTATAAACCGACTCAAAGCAGCGATGCGGCCTGCTAGACGCTGGACGTCGTTTATACACGCCGGCTTAGCCAGAGAGGTGATGGCCTTGATTTTTTCCGGGTTAGCTTCAATGCCTCTGTTAGAAACCAGGAAACCCAAGAGCTTGCCTGCAGGAACCCCAAAAACACATTTGGCCGGGTTAAGCATCATCTTGTAAACCCGGAGATTATTAAAGGTTTCTCTAAGGTCATCGACCAGGGCCTCCTTCTCCCTGGACTTAACCACGATGTCATCCACATAGGCATGAACATTGCGCCCAATCTGGTTATGAAGAAAATTCTGCACACAACGCTGGTAAGTCGCCTGTGCACTCTTGAGTCCAAAAGGCATAGACACATAACAGAAGGCTCCAAAGGGAGTGATGAACGCCGTCTTCTCCTGGTCCTTAACTGCCATTTTAATCTGATGGTATCCAGAATAAGCATCCAGAAAACTTAAGCGCTCACAACCCGCCGTGGCATCAATGATTTGATCAATACGGGGGAGAGCAAAAGGATCAGCCGGACACGCTTTGTTTAAATCCGTGTAGTCCACACACATCCGCCAGGTGCCATTCTTCTTGAGCACGAGCACCGGGTTAGCTAACCATTCTGGATGAAAGACTTCGACAATAAACCCGGCCGCCAAGAGCCGGGCCACCTCCTCACCAATGGCTTTCCGCCTCTCCTCATTAAACCGCCGAAGGGATTGCCTGACCGGCTTAAATTTCGGATCAATATTGAGAGTGTGCTCAGCGAGTTCTCTAGGTACACCTGGCATGTCAGAAGGTTTCCATGCAAAAATGTCCCTATTCTCACGGATAAACTCGATGAGCGCGCTTTCCTATTTTGGATCCAGATTGGCACTGATGCTAAACTGCTGAGATGAGTCACCTGGAACGAAATCAACAAGTTTAGTCTCATCAGCTGACTTAAATTTCATTGCCAGCTCATGCCCCGTGGTCGGCTTTTTCAGAGACGTCATATCTGTTGGGTCAACATTGTCCTT
This sequence comes from Triticum aestivum, assembly GCF_018294505.1. Taxonomy (NCBI): domain Eukaryota; kingdom Viridiplantae; phylum Streptophyta; class Magnoliopsida; order Poales; family Poaceae; genus Triticum; species Triticum aestivum. The sequence continues at coordinate 253,299,517 of NC_057814.1, read as the reverse complement.
GTAAAACTTCAACTCCTCTGTTGCACAAACAGATTCTGCATAAGCCGCGTCACCTTCCTCACACTCCAAGGCTATCTTTCGGCTGCCATGAACCGTAATGGTCCCATTGTGACCCGGCATCTTGAGCTGTAAATATATGTAACATGGCCGTGCCATGAATTTGGCGTAAGCCGGCCGCCCAAATATGGCGTGATACGGACTTCTTATCTTGACCACCTCAAAGGTCAATTTTTCCGCCCTGTAGTTGTACTCATCTCCAAAGGCCACTTCCAGCTCGATCTTACCAACTGGATAAGCCGACTTACCAGGCACTACACCATGAAAAACAGTATTGGACTGGCTGAGGTTCTTATCAATCAACCCCATACGACGGAAGGTCTCATAATAGAGGATGTTGATGCTGCTGCCTCCATCCATGAGCACCTTAGTGAACTTATATCCTCCCACCTGAGGGGCCACCACTAGAGCCAGGTGACCCGGATTATCAACCCGGGGAGGGTGATCCTCCCTACTCCACACGATAGGCTGTTCAGACCATCTCAGATAGCGTGGAACCGCCGGCTCAACAGCATTCACCGCCCTCTTATGAAGCTTCTGATCTCGTTTACACAGACTGGTGGTGAACACATGATACTGTCCACCATTGAGCTGCTTTGGATTGGTCTGGTATCCCCCTGCTGCTGTTGATGACCCTGGCCGGTCTGGTAGCCCCCTGCTGCTTTGGAAGGGGACGACGCGGAGCCGGCGAAGACGCGGCAGTGGATGCCCACGCGGAGAGGAGTACAAGGGTTCACTGGTTCGGCTGAGGTGTGAGGCTGCCTTCGCCACAGAATAACAGGGGGTGTGGGTGAGTGGAGGGATGGCCTGGCCAGTGGTGGGAGTTATATGGGGGCGGTGAGGCCTCCGCGGCAGCACAGCCGGCCACGGGAGGTAGGAGCAGGCGGCACGACCGGTGCTACTTTGAGCGGCTAGAGCAAGAAGACCAGAGGTTGAAGAAGCACTATGGCCATTGGATGGACATTGTACGGTCACTGGAGCTATAATCGTTCATATTGACTAAGTTGACAAATCCCTCTGTCCTCGTCAACTTAGTAGGCCCACAAGTCAGCCACCCACTATGGTGGGTCCCAGCTAGCAGGGGGTATTCATTTTTTTGTGCGTCATAAGGAGGCACTTCCTTGCGTGCGAAGATATAGCTGGTGGGTCTGACCTGTCAGCG